>NW_025919557.1:0-225017 GCF_907164915.1 Impatiens glandulifera | reverse complement strand
ATATGCAGTATTGCAATAACAACGAGTCCAGTGGAGAAACGTTTGCCGTCTATTTCAAGCATCGAGTGAGTAAATTATAAACCATATGGATTAACTCTTTTTATTCATTTTAACAACTTTATTTCGGATATATATATAGGTCGCCCATTTAGCAGAATTTAACGACATATCAAGAGACCTCAAGATCTTAGGAGAATGTCCAAGTATGTACTCGTCTATGTATGTTTGGTGTAAAGTAAACTGATACAAATTATGTACAGAAAAATACGACGAAGGTTTGACCACTCAAAATAGTGGGGTGGTTGTTGAGGGGTACAACGGGTCTGAAACTATGTCATACTACAGAGTTTTAACGGATATAATCAAAGTACAATATTTTTCTCACAAACGAGTTGTATTATTCAAATGTAAGTGGTTTGATACACACTCGGGGGAACTAGGAGTGAAAGTGGATAAATATGGCTTCGTAAGTGTAAATGTAAACCGAATTTTGAAAACCCAAAGTCAAGACCCGTATATATTGGCGAGTCAAGCGAAAAAAGTATTCTACGCCCCTAATATGTCAGCCCGACCCGGTTGGAAGATTGTGACAAAAATAAAACCGCGGTTTACAAACATATAGTTCAGATTAATTAATTAGGTAGATTTATGTTTTTTACTTTATATTCGTTCTTATTACTACTTCATTTCAATTATTCGCTCATTTATTAATGGTATGCATTAAGAATGTCTGAAGGTCGTATAGAAACTTGGAAGAGTATGAGGAAAACACCCAGCAAATTGTTAAAGCCATACCAGAACTTACTTGACTAATCAGAGAACTTAAGGCTCCGAGGATCGTCTTCTAAAGACGAACCACCTATTGCTGTGGTCCCGATAGCTACTGTTCCCCCAACAGACGAGGATGTTGAGGCTACGGAGGCCGAAGAGTTTATAGAGAGCACGTTTGTTGATATGGTAGATGACGATGAGGCTAAAGACGAGGGTCTCGAGGAGCCTAACGAGGAGGATGACGAGGAGGAGCACGGTTCCACTCCCGACCCATCATCGACAGGTAACTCGTTTACAAATTAGTTATTGTTTCAATTGATTCACATATCTAATTATGAATTTGATAATTTTGAAGAATCTTCTGCCCGCAAGAGACGGGGGATGAACAAGAATATTGCGTTGTCTAAGAGGGTAGCAGGGACAATGATTCCTCTTACTTTTAGAGAGAGAGATGGGAGGCCAGGCGGTGCAGACGTTGGAAGAACACGGTGGTCTAGACATGTGGGGTCGATTAACCGGGACCCCGCAGCCATCTCACACCGTCTTCTAAAGTGGAAGGCATTAAGTGCGGACCAATTGGATTTACTTTGGACTGCTATCAAGGTAATAATTATTACTTGATTACACATTACTCTTTAAATAATTTTTTTTAACATTTGAATGTTATTTTTTTCAGGATCCGTTCGAAGCTACTAATAGTTCTATTGATTCATTTCGAAAGACTGGATTGGGACACGCCAAGAAGATATGGGATAGATGGAGGTCAGATTTGAACAAGTCATATATCCGCGTCCACAAAGGAGACGAGGCGGCGGTACTGGCTAATCCTCCACCAGAGTACGATCGAGATGATTGGGAGTTTGTGTGTCGCAACCATTTCTTCACGGAAAATTTAAGGTACGATTTTATAATTCAAATAAAAGTTGATATTAATTAATCTAACTTTATTTTTTATTTCAAATACAGCAAAACAGTTGTACAAATACGATTAACAGGAAGAAGCTGAAATTCCAACATCATACGGGAAGTAGACCTTTTGCACAAATCGAAGAAGAGTTAGTAAGTATATTATCTGTAATAACTTAATATAAAGATTCTTATAAATTATATAAATCATTTATTTCAACAGGCGATTGAAATGGGCACGGGCACCGTCTGTCATTGAAGTATTCAAGAGACCGACAAAAGAAAACCCAACACCCGACCCGGACGAAAATGTGCAAGAGAAAATTGTAAGTTAATTGAATATGCCTATTTTTTTATTATAGAAATGATATTTTATTTCAATTGTGCAGGTTGAGATGGAGGAGGTTCTTAGTAACGAACATGGAATATCTGATTTTGAATTGACGGAGAGGGTGTTTGGACAACAAAAACATGGGGTAGTGTTTGAAATGGGATCTGGCGTCCGGGCCACACACTTTCGTGAGGATCGTCGAAGTGGAAACAGTTCACAACGAAACAATGAGCGATTGTTTGAAGAGAATCAAAGAATGGCGCTCAAGCTGGAGGAACAAGAGAAGACGGATGAAAAAGAATGCGCACAATTCAAGAAATGCAAGCGGAAAAAGAAGAAATTGTGACAAGAATGGAGAGGGAGAAGTTAGAGATGAATGCAAGAATGGAGAGAGTAAAATTGTTTATGAGGCAACAACCACCTCCTCCCCCACAAGCTAATTCTAGTACGTTTTCATTGGTTGTTTCGATTCAAAACATGTTTTCATTAGTAGTTGTGTTGATTTGAATTTATAACAGATTGTTCGGATTATTAGTTTGGTTGCGAATTTTGTAATGATAATGATCATTTAATGTGATCGTATAATGTATGTGTCATTTCTTTTATTATTGATATATTAGTTTGGCTGAACAGGTTTTGGTTGCGAGCAAAATAATAAGCATATTTTTAAAATTTTACAGGTAAAAACCGAAAGTAATATTGAAATCTTTCGGTTTTTCTTCAAATGGAAAAATCGAGATTTATATGAAAACTTTCAGTTTTTCCTTTTGAAGAAAACCGAGAGTTAATTAGAAAACTCTCGGTTTTTCACCGTAGGAGTATAACCAAAAGTTTTCATATAACTCTCGGTTTTTCTATTTGAAGAAAAAACCGAGAGTTAATTAGAAAACTTTCGGTTTTTCCACAAAGAGGAAAACCGAAAGTTTTCTAATTAACTATCGGTTTTCTTCCAATGGAGAAACTGAGAGTTATATGAAAACTTTCGGTTTTACTCATGAGGGAAAAAACGAAAGTTTTATAATTAACTCTCGGTTTTCTTCAAATGGAAAAACCGAAAGTTAATAGAAAACTTTCGGTTTTTCCCTAAGGAGTAAAACCGAGAGTTATTTCTAAAACTTTCGGTTTTCCTCTTTGTGGAAAATCGAAAGTTTTTCAATTAACTTTCGGTTTTACTCTAGTGTATCTAAACCGAAAAATCTACGATATCTCTCGGTAAATGCCCAATTGTTTTTAACGAAAGAGTCAATACCGAGGGATGGCGAGAGTTACCAAAACTTTCGGTAATATGTCTATATGGAAAGTTATAGGGTCAAACCCGAGAGTTTTTACTCTCGGTTTTGACCCCTTTTTCACCAGTGTAGAGAAAATAATCAAGATGAAGACAATGAGAATGATAGTTGTGTTTTGGAGCTGTTTCTCACAAAGAAGCAATTAGAGAAGCAATGAAACTTAGTGATTTTATCCTACAATATGATAGAGCACTTCATAAAGCTTTGAAAAAAGTGAGGGATGAGATTCAAATGGATATAAATTTTCATACAAAGTAGACAATGGTGGACTCATATTTCACTAAGGCACTCTGAATTAATAAAAAAATTATATTATTACTTTATATATCGGTTGGGATCTATATGCGCCAAAAAATATATTACTTAATAAATTTATCAAAATTATTATTTTACCTATTCGTCCCGAGTCGGAACTGTAAGAATTTATTACTTTATCGAGTTTATAGTTTTATCGAATATTATTTAACGAGAGTCTACTATATATATATATTAAAACAAATTAAGATATATAAAACAAAAAAATAAAAACTAAGAAACTTAAGTAACATTTCAAGGTGAAGAAGGAGAAAACATTTTCTAACCCCATCTTTTTCATCTTCACCTTCATCATCATTATCACCTTAACTAATGATTCCCTTCTTCTTCATCATTGTCACTTTAACTAATGATTCAGTAGTTGTAAAATGGCAAAGTGAAAGTCTAATAACACAACTAATGGTTAAATATCTTACAGAAAAAAATATATAAATATTACAAATAAATAAAATATATATGAAGAACGATATCACCAAATAAGTGGTTGATTCAAAGTATGTGCTTAACACATTTCCCTTAAAACGGTTCAACTGTCTCCCCTTGTACTAGAGTTTATCGCTTATAGTTGTCTCTTAGGGTACAACAAATCTATTAGTAATTTAGTACTAGAATTACTACGCAACAAATTTGATAAAGTACCTAAATCGATTAGCGGGTTTTAATGGAAATATAATGAGTAAAGAACTATAAAAAACACTCACAAAATAATGAGAGGGCTTTTAAAATTTTAGAAGAATGAACTCTTAGAATTCTGAAGTGAGAAAGGATAAAACGATATAATTTGTACATAAGATGGTATGGGATAGAATGTCTATTTAGATTGTTGAAATAATAAAGTTTTAATTAAATCATCAATTGATCTAACAGTTGACATTACTTGCCTCTTCATTTGTCTTAATCTTTATTCTTAATTAAGGGTAATTGCTTACCAAAATTAATTAAATCATTTATTTTGCAATACTTGCGTTATATGGTTTTTTCAATTGTTAATAATAATATTAAATTATCAAAACAATTATAATAATAAAATAAAAGTTATACTAGAAATTAACAACATTTTGTTAATCTGTCATCAAGGCATTTTAAATCAATTATTTAAATTAATTAATTCAAATTGTACATTTGGATCAAATTTCACCCTTTAATAATGTTTAAATTTCATGTGAATTTGATTTAATTTATAACTCACATTCTAATTTCCATTCATTAATAGAATTTATAAAATTAGTTTAAAAATTTCAAACAATCATCTATATTAATAAAAATTGAAAGATTAATCCGGTGAAAGGTTCAACAGTTGAATCCTACATAGGATAGGTAGGGGTAACCCTTTGAACCTTTCCTTATAAAAGTATATAATTTTACTAACTAATTAGTATACTCCATGTCCTTGAACTGTTCTGTCATTTGTGTAAACGATTACACACTTTCACATATAACTCTTCCTAATAAATGTCAAGCTCTCATGGTTGTGTCCGTTTTGGCCATGGAATACGCATCTGGTTTTGTGAGAAAGTCTAGAATTTAGCCTTGCAATTCTTTCGAAGCGGCCCCACTTCTCCCTACATAGGTGAATACCTTGCTCACAAAGAATCTTATAAAGCGATATGATTATCTTCATCTATATATATATTGTTTGGTTATAGGATTAATCCTCAATATTTATTTTCCAAGTCAGTACAATTATGTTTTCCCATAGAAGATAGTTCTTGGGATCTCTAATCTACACAGGTTGGGTTGTTCTTCATACCAACTTATAGTAGGCTCATTTCTTAAAAGACTTTCAAACAAATTCTCTATTCAATAATTTGGTTAGTGGATCTACAATGCTATATTTGACTTACATATTCAAATTTAATAACTCCATTATTGGTTAGTGGATCTACAATGCTATATTTGACTTACATATTCAAATTTGATAACTCCATTAGAGAGTATAGTCTAATGATATTATATTTAAGACGTGTATGTCTAGACTTGTCATTGATTCTAAGTTTGTCCAATTTCAAATTACTATCATAATAATTAGAAATTTTCGTTGGTATATTATTAGATAAAAATAGAACATCTTCTAATAAGAAGCATAGTCATTTGTACATGCTTACCATTTAATTTTTTTTAATTAAATATTGTTCACTTTGCTAACTAGTAGACAAAATTTCTTTGAACTATTCTTCCATCCTGTAAGCAATTACATATTTTTCATAAAAATATTTTATTTTTCAACATAAGTCAAAAATATATATTATAACGTTTAATCTATCCATCATAATTTTCTTAAAATATTTCCATACATAGATTGCACTTCCAAGTGCAAACAAATTCACTTGTAGACGTAAACTCATTCATTTAATAATATCATTATATCATTTAATAATAACATGATATTTAGTATAGTGCAATTCACGTTTGTAGTTTATTTTAATCATTTTTTCGTAATTTTCAACATAAAAATATTATATAAAAGACACGTAATGAAATAGTTTTCATAGTCTTCATGATATATATAATTGTCGTATTAACTTTTAATCAAAGTATTATCCAATTTTTATGAAAATAATGTCTAAGAAATGACACGTTTCTTGATTTAAAAATCGTCAAATTTAAAAAATCGATTTGAACACTAACTTAGTAAATATAAATAAGATATTTTCTTGTTATTTGCTTATTTTTTTTAAAGTTTTGTAACTATGTCTTTTTTAGAGAACATATTTCTCTAAAAATAAATTATATTTTTATTTATCATATTATATACAATAATATTTGTGTTAATATCAATAAAAATATCTGTCTGCATATTCGTGTGGGTATTCTTTTAAATCACATACATATATGTTAATTAAATCAATGAATTTATAATCAATAGATTGTCGAGAATTCTTTAACAAAAATTTTTTTGTTATACTTATTATTCAATAAATAAGATAACTAATCAGGGTCGGCCATTGGATAAGGCAACCTATACAATTGTATAGGCCCTCACACCTTCTAGGGCCCCCAAATTTCGGTTATATAATAAAATTATTAATTATATATTATTTTGTTAATCATTTTTTTTTCCTTTTTTTTTCTCTTTTCATACCAAATATATATTATACAATATATATAACTTTTTTTTATCTATTTTTTTTATCTTTTTATATCTCATTTTATATTATTAGAATTTTAAAAAAATTATTTATAATTTTAGGGGCCACAAAATTTAAATTTGCATTGGGTCCCCAATTTTCAGAGCCAGTCCTATAACTACTATTGTGAATATTTAAATGAATAAATCATTCATATAAAATTTTTATTTATATAAATCATTCTTTATATAACTTCTACATAAAAAATTAAATTAATTAATCTATTAAAATATTTATTTCAACACTTAATTTCTATAAAATAAAATACAATATTTAATCAAATAAATATTCACCATAACACATGATTTGTAAAAAAAATCAAAATATTTCAAGCTTCTTTGACCGAAACTGTTGAAATATTTATTTTCGGTTGCACGTTTGCATCTCATAATTTTGGCACGTTTGCCACATTATTCTCCATTCAAATAATTTTGTTTTTAATTATTTCAAAACTTATGTGAAGTCTGAAGCTGAATCCGAAGATAAGGAAGACATAACACAGAAAATCAAGTTGTAGATAATAAAGGTAAAAAAATATTTGAATTCTTAAAAACAATTATTTCTATCAAATCAGAACTGGCTCATACAAAGAGAAAATTCAAAATGAGAAACAAAAATATTAATCATCCTCTTCAATACAATATCATTTCATCGTCAGAGGAATGAGAAAATATCTCCTAATGAAAACGGATGACATGCGAAAATGCCTGACTATAATGGTTATGTTTGAATGTAGTTTTTTCTATTTATAATCTCTGTTTTTGTAGGATGTATGAATTTTACTAATCAGTTTTTTTTTGGACTTTTAATTTCCATCTTTAATTATATCTAGGGTTAGTCTAGCTTTGATTTCTGACCCTCACACTTTTTGGGTTTTAATGAAATAATTCTAACGCTTTCCCCCAAAACAATATAAAAATAACAAATTTCTATAAATAATTATTGATGTCATCAATTACCCATTTCTTAATTAATTAGATAACCTTTAACTTTTTATAAAAAAAATCTTTGTCAACCAAAAGACGTATATTTTTGTGACAAATCTCAAAATTATCTACTAAAACAATATAGATATATATATATACAATATATCTTTATTCATATATGTATGTATATAAATTACTAGATAATCATACTTATTATGAATGAATATGAATTATCATATTATAACTAATATGCATGATATATATAAATAATCACTTAGAAACATAATCAAATAAAACATAACTACAAATGTATTTCATGTCTTAATCGAAGCACTTACATTGTCATGTTTTGAACAATAATCGAAGTGAAACGACAATGCTTGTTCAAAATAAATTTGGTTAGATTTGTTCTCACCGGACAATTATTGCGAGGAAAATTTCGAATAATATAGTCGTGTCTCTTTAAATGCATGATTAGAATAAGTTCTAACACATACAACTTTTTTAATCTCTTTATACAAATGACTTTCATTCTATGTCATGATTAATCACATAATTTTTATAGAAGAAATTAAAATATTTCAAAATATTAATGACAACATCATTTTTACAAATTAATTTTTTACATAAGAAATCATTAGGACCCCAAATTCATTTTATAATTTCTACATAAGAAATTATAATAATTTCCGCATTGATGATTAATGTCATTTTGACAAACCAAATTTCTTATAAAAATCATTATCGACCACATTCATCTCATAATTTATACCCAAGAAATTAGAATGATTTTCACATCAATGACTAAAGTCTTTTTAAAGAGTTTGATTTCTATAAAGAAATCATTGACTACTCCCATTCATCTCCAACATCAATGACTAGAGTCATTTTAAGAAGTCAGATTTCTATAAAGAAATCATTAACTACCCTATTCATCTCATAATTTTTACTCAGGAATTTAGAATAGTTCCAATATGAATGATTAAATTCATTTTATCATGTCAAATTTCTACAAAAGAATTCATTGGCCTAATTCAAACAAGGAACCTGCCTTCCGTCACTCACCCTTGCATCCAAACTTTAACCCACTACGTCAATGCGCCCTTTCATTGTTCTATCGCTGTTTATGACCTTCTGTCTTCTTTTCAAAAAAAAACTTTTTCTTCATATTTTCTTCTCTAACACAACTCTTTTTCATGAAATATCAAAGACAAGGATTTTCGACGACACAAGCAACTCTATATACAAAACTGTTTTAAGATTCTAGGATATCTTGTTTTTAATAAATAATAGAAAATATATATAAAATGATGTACAAATAAATGAAATAAATAAAATATATATGAAGAACAATATCATGAAATAAGCTGTTAAT
Source organism: Impatiens glandulifera (assembly GCF_907164915.1). Taxonomy (NCBI): domain Eukaryota; kingdom Viridiplantae; phylum Streptophyta; class Magnoliopsida; order Ericales; family Balsaminaceae; genus Impatiens; species Impatiens glandulifera. The sequence continues at coordinate 215,976 of NW_025919557.1, read as the reverse complement.
TCGAGTTATGTGATTAACACATTTTTCTTTAAAACAGTATTATCGTCTCCCTTTGTATCAGAGCTTATCGCAGCTGACTGTCTCTAATGCTACAACGAATCTAGTAGTGATTCAGCAATGAAATCACTACGCAACAAATTTGATAAAGTACATAAATCGATAACTAGGTTTCAATGAAATACGATGAGTAAAGTACTCAAAGACACTCACAACATAAGGAAAAACTTTTGATATTCTAAAAAAAAGAACTCTTAGGATTCTAGTGTTAGAAATGATAAGATGACATTGTTTGTTTCTTATTTTTTTTAATATTTCTTCTTAATTAAGCTTATTGTTTGTCAAAATTAAGTAAGACATTAATTTAGCAATATTTATGATTACATGATTTTTTCAATTGTTAATAATAATATTAAATTATCATAACAATTGATAATAATAAACTCATGTGAGTTAAATTAATAACATTTTGTTAATTGATCATTGCATTTTAAATTAATTAATTCAAATTTTACCTTTCGAAAGTTTAATTTTTTAATTGTCGTTTAAATTTATTATGAATTTCATTTAATTTTATTACTATTGAAATTCATAAAATTAGTTTAAAATTTCCAACACTAATTATATTAGAAGCATGCACACGAAATTCCATTTGTTGTTTATTATGAATTTTTTTTTTTTACTGATGGAAGATCCAATTAAATATATTTAGAAAAAAATCATATATATTTATTTATATTATTATAAGATTCATAACCAATATGTTATACAAGCCCCCAACACTTAGTTAATTGAAATAACTGAAATCAAAATATTATTTTATAGCAGCTAGCATTGCGGAGTAGAGACGGCGCAGGCGACGACAATCCGCTTGGCATTAGAAGAATTAGCTAAACGTTTGTACAATGGATTCTTTATGTAACCGCAAAAGCAAGACTCTTGATCATTCAGCTTCGCACAACACTGCTTCGTCGGAGTTACTTCCGGCGAGAGTATTGCTCTCACACAAGGAATTATCAGATCCAGCGGATTACACGCCACCGCCACTCCCTCTGCCACAAACGGCAGTTCAACACCCATGACCACCAGTACCACCACCGCTGAAAGCAAGATGGTCAAGTTCTTCATCAAAACGAAATATTGATTCTAAATTCTAGAGAGAGAATATTAGATGGAGAATGAGGTACTCTAATGGGTAGTGAATTACTTTATTTATAAGAGAAAAAAAATCAATAAAATCATTTTTAGTTGTAAACGTGTTAAAGTAATAACAACATTTAATAAAAAATTATGAAAGAAATATATATAAAAATAAGTTACTTCTTCATGAAAGATTTCAATTAATAGCCCCTAGAGCTAATTTGATGTGATTTATAAAAATAAATTAATATCAATTCAATCCTAATCATTTTTTAAACCAATCCTCAATTAAATAACAAATATATTACTGTAATTTTTCATAATATTAAACTTATTTTAGTCATTATTTAATTTTTTTTTAATGAATTTAGTTATCTAGAATCACTCTAGATGTTGTAATTTATTTATTCATTATATATATATATATTAACAAAGTAACAATTCTAATGAAATATAGTTTTTATTAATTTTTTTTACTTTAATTTTATAATATTAAACTTATTTTAGTCATTATTCATATAAACTTTTTCTTCAAAAGTATTTTTATTTTTAAAGAATTTAGTTATATAGAATTAATCTAGATGTTGTAATTTATTTATTATTTCATATATTTCAAAGTAGCAATTCTAATCAAATATAGTTTTTGTTAATTTTTATGGTAACTTGATTTTTTTCATCTATCGTGTGCATGTCTAAGATAATTTATTTTAATATATTTATTTTAATTACTCACAACCTAATATGAGCTCATATGAAATGAATTTTATATAATAGAATATTAACATTTTAAATTCAATTTTGATCCATTAAAATCAGAGTTAAAACTGTAGTGTTAGTATTAAATTGTTTTTTTTTTGGGTGGGGAAACTATTAAATTGGTTTTAGAGATAACTCGTAAAACAATATTTACATCTGCCATCATTTCTAAATATATTTAAAAATACAAAATGCAGAACATAAAAAATAATATTATGTTAGATTATATACGTTATACATGGCACTTTATTTTTTATAAGGTTAAGTCTTATAACTTAATTTTATAACAGTTTATTAAAAACTTTTCATCAAACTATATATTATTTTTTATAACGTTTTAATTGTTGTGTATTTTATATTTTTATATACTTTTTACTTTTAAAATGTTAGTCTTACTAATTAAATATTTCTTTTAAACTGAAAACCTCTTTCTTTTTAAATAGAAAGAAAAAGAAAATAAAATTTTAATATTTTATTTATTATCTCCTCATCATGTTTAGGCTGAATTTGGTTAATCTTATTTCAATTAATTGATTGGTCACCAAAAAAATCATTTGAACTCATCATTCTATAAGGGTTCACTTTCTGGTTACACTAAAGGTTTTATTTTTCTAAAGTCTTTCTAAACAAAAGTTTATTTATAACATTTATTTTCTACTTATGAGTCCGGGGTCCTAGGTATGGGTTGGTACGTGAAATGTAAATATTTGTACAAAATTATTTTAAATTGGCGTACCTGACAACCAAGTAATATGCGTTTGTTAGGGTTTAGAAATAAACATCAAACAAAACTCTATTCAAAATATTTGTTTAGGAGAAATCCCAAAAATATTTGAAAATAATTGTCGTACCTCAGGATTATTCGAAAACGTGTAAAAGGTTCCAAAATTACAAAAATAATTTTGTGTTTTGAAAAGAAGAATCAAACAATCCCTAGGTCCGTAGTCCTAGGCTTCGGTCTGTTTTTACCTGTCGAGAATCAGAAGGGTTTGGTTAGGACCAAGGTGGTTGTCTTTCGAGGGTTGGGTGTCATGGTCAAGGGACTAGAAGTCATCGGTCCTTGGGTGTGAGGATCAATCCTAGGTCGAAAATGTCAGTGATAGGTCTAGGGTTTGATGGGTCATAGGGTTAGGTTGATTAGTCATATGGTTAGATATACTGGTCCTACGCTAAGTGGAGGTTCGGTCCTAAGGTTATGTTTATATGTCCCAGTCCACGGTCCTAAGAATAAAAATCTCGGTCTTAATCCTCGGTCCTAGTTGAAGAACATCGGTCCGAAGTCTCGGTCCTAACTCAAGAATATCGTTCCTTGGTCTTGGTCCTAATCCTCGGTCCTAGTTGAAGAACATTGGTCCTAGGTCTCGGTCCTGACTCAAGAATATTGTTCCTTGGTCTCGGTCCTAGGTGAAATTTTATCGGTCTTGGCTTTCGGTCCTTGTTCAAGACAACGGGTCCAATAGGATAGATCTATTCTTGAATTGGTCAACAACATCAGAAGTCAATAACTTTTGATCTAGATATTGGAATCATGATATGTAAGCTACAGTTAGTTCATATGATTATAAAGAACAAAGCCCTAACATAAATTACGATTTCATGATCTCGGCTAACTTTAAGTGTTTTAATTGTGATAAACTAGGACACTTTAAGGATGAATGCAGAATATTGAGCAAGGAGTAGAAGGCTCTTATGACTACGGAAAGCAAAGGCAAGTGAAACGAAAGCAATTCAAACGACTCATCACCCATCGACAGTGAGGATGAAGTCGTCACATGTTTCATGGTAGATGATCAATCTGAGGTATTTGACTTCTCCTTAGAAGAATTCACAAGACATGATTTAACTGTTGCACTCAATGACATGGCCATTGATTACAAGAAGTTGTTAAACTCTTTCAATGAGATGCGTTTAAAAAATAAATAGGCTGATAACTCATCTTCATCTCAAGTTTCTGAACCAAAAGTTTTTGAAAACAAATAGGTTGAGCTTTCATCTGAGAATGAGAAGCACAAAGAAAAGATCAAACACTTTCCTCTGAAAACTAACGTTTGATATATGTGGTCAGTTCCTAAACGAAATTAGGGGATACAGTCATACAACATATCAGTTTTCTGAGGCCTACCAGATGTAAATTCGGTCTAGGATATGACAATGGCAGCCCAAAAAAGTAAAATAAGAAGTTAAACCTAGTGAATTACAAGCTTAAAACAATAAGCTTTGTCAAGGATAGTTTAACTGAAAAAAGAATTAATCCAAGCTGTGAGGATCTAACTTTAAAGGATGAGGTTAAATATGTGAAACCAACTGAAAGCTGGCTGAAGCCCAAGAAGAAGGCAGCCAGCAAGTCTGGAAAATCAAAATTTGACAAAAAGTCAAGAAGTTTTCAACAAAAACCATCCACTAAAGTTAACGGATCACCTGCTGGAAGGAACACATCTGTTAAGCATAAATCATACGGATTATTAACCACACAAAATTGGAAATCCATCAAAATCACCCAGATATGGATTCCCAAGGGACTGATCGATTATGGACCCAATTGAATGTGGGTACCAAAAGCTGTAAATATGTTTATTTGTAGGTACAACAGGTTAGTTGTTTGTAGGAGTCTATCTAGTGTTTGTACAGCGGTTGCTCTAGACACATGATGGGTGACAAATGTCTACTAACTGAAGTAACCAAGTGCACTGGGCCTAAGATCACATTTGGTGATAATAACAAGGGTAAAACTGTGGGTAAGGGTAAGTGTTAGGATCAGTGTTAACAATAGAGATGGGGATCTGATTACAGTTAATAACTTATGACTTTCAATTCGATTTTGACTCTGTTAGAAGTTATAATATGTTTTTATTCTTCCTAAATTTTCACAAGCTCTTGAACGAATTCAATTGCAGAACAACTTGTTGGATTTGAAGCGTCAGGAGAATGAATGCAAGCAACAGAAAGTAAAGAACACAAGGAGTTTTATGGATGTTCGGAGATAAAACTCCTACGTCACCCCTTCTTCATCATCATGAATGATATTCACTAGAAGACTTTAATTTTTATAGCGCCTACACAAACTCAGTCAGAAACCCAAGACTTAATTGACCACCTGTTCTAAACTCCTAGCACATACACTGTTGAACAGAACACCCTCTGTTCAACTTACAACACACTGTTAATGACTATTAGGTAGTCTAATAAATTATCTCTCTGTTTCATGTGGTGAATTACATAATACACTTGAGAATAAAATAGATAGAGAGAGTAAATTGATTCAAAAAATCAAGTTTGTAGAAATTTGGTGATTCTAAGAGAGAGAGAAATCTTATGCCTCTTATGTCATTTGTCGTTGTACTCTGATTGCTTCTTATACTGAATTGTAGAAACAATCAAATTTTTTTTATGGACACGTGTCCTCTTTCCGCTGGATGTACTATCTATGATGTACTAGGTAGTACAGACGTGGTAGTCTTTCATTTGTTGAGCTCTACTACCAACTATCTAGAGGACTCTCCTGCCAATTGTCTGTTGCTCAGCAGCTCATCTGTTCCCGTCAGCTCGCGCACCTCTTTAGAGGTCTGTCCAGACGTCTTTTGCTCGCGCGCCTAAAATAATATAACTCAAATTATAAATTTTGCACCTAGTTAGATTTGAAACAAGGTTACCCACGTGACAGGCAAAAATACTTACCACTACACCATTTATGATGTATATATATAAGTATATAATTGATATGACTTATAATAATTGAACTTAGTTTTATCCATTTATTTTCGAAATCAAGTATGATTAATTATCATAAATCAATTAAAACTTTAATCTAACAATTTCTCATTTTTTTGATTATTTAAATTAAATTATTAAAACCAGGTGAGTTCATAACTTAATCACAATTCCACAATTTCTCCTTTTTTAATTATTTATACTAAATTATCAAAACCAGGTGATATTATGATTTAAACACAATTCAACAATTTCTCCCTTTTCTATTATTTAAACGAAATTATCAAAACCAGTAATTTCATGATTGAAACACAATTTAACAATTTCTTCTTTTGATTATTTAAATTAAATTATCAAAACCAGATGAGTTCATTATTTAAACACAATTTAACAGTAAGATTGTCCATGGTAATCTAACCATCAACAACGTGCTACTTGTTGAGAATTTATGTTATAACCTGATTTGTATAAGCTAAATGTGTGAAATTGATTATACTGTTGATTTTCATAAACACACATGTCTGGTTAAGAATTAGAAGGGGAACACCCTACTGATCGAAAGTAGAGTAGGAAACTCTTATAAAATGAATTGAAAAAGTAGGACGTCTGATCCTTTATGCATGGTAGTCAAAAATGATTTAAATTGGCCATGGCATAAAAGATGTTAGGATCGGGATCGCCGATGGAGACTGGGAGTCTCGCTAGGGTGAACGCTTACATAACACGTTAGTTGATACTAACCCTGTTAGAGGTTAATATTAGTCTCAATACTTCGCAAGTTGTCACAAACTCTTGAACAGAGTTCAAGTGCGGAACTGTTTGTTTCAACTTGAAGCAACACAAGAACGGTTTATCCAACAACAAGAGGACACAATGTAAAAGCGAAACACAACACATAATTTATGGATGTTCAAAGATAAAGATCTTACGTCACCCCTTCTTCTCAAACGTTGAGAAGGATATTCACTCAGAATATTCAAACAGTTTTTAGTACATATGTCGAATACTCGAGGCTTATTTACTGCTCGTTTTCGACTTCTCACTACGCTCAATCTGTTGCACAAAAATAGATTCTATCAACTTACAACACTCACTACTCACACATAATAGATGAAATTGTAATACACATGAAATTTTAACACACACTAATTTGAAAGCTTTGAGCAATATGTGAACGTTAGCAGATTTGAAAGCTTGAACAAAATGTTATCGTAGAAGGTCGTACCGTTTTCAAAAGGTGGTTTATCCGGTTGAGTTCTCTTAAATAGGAATATGACAACGGTCATATTCTTATTCTTCAACGAATATATTTCCTTGATAGTACATCGTCTCTTGGGTCTTATTGGTTGAGGAACGTTGTAGTACATTCTTGGGATATCAAATGATTTGGTTTAATAAGAAGTCAACATGGTCATTAAATAAGTTAATGATTTTCGAGGAGCAGATCATCATGCAGATTTTCCTTCTAATGATTTGGATATTTGGGGTAGTGTGAGAGATATCTGCTCTAAAAAGGCTGTGTTGGACCAATAACAAAATGACCATCTGATCTTCTTTATCAGGCTTCTTCTTCCCAAAAGGTGTTTCATCAAACTTATATTAAAATGTCAGTGGAATAGTGTGATCATATGAAGGCTTCCTTCTGTAATAACCTTAAATGTCCTATGTTGCACTAAAAGGGAAACTGTTGGCTGCTCTTAGTATAAATCTTTCTTAGCATAAAACCGGTTCTACCTCTTGGATCCGACCGATTAAACAACCGATCATTTTACTGATCTACCCTTTTTGTAAATAACCGGTGAAGTTACCGTTGCGTGGATTTTACCGATTTTGTGTCTTGTATAAGAACCAAAGATTTTACCGAATAAATTACCGAAATAACTTACTGGACAAGGATTTTACCGAAAGAATTACCGATTCTTCTTTGAGAGTAACTAATCAGTTTTACCGATCTTATTGAGCGGTAAAACCAAATTCTTCAATCGAACCGATCATATAGCCGATTGAAGAAATCAATTGCGCAGCCTTTATGAAATCGAAGATATTACCAGTTAAACCGCTGGTCGGTTTACCGATTCCTCTTCATAACATATATTCGATATTTTTACTGATCAGTTAATTGAGCGGTAAAACCGATTTCTTATTACTGAGCCAATTACTACTAATTCCGGTTTTTGACATATTGCTAATAATTTTACCGAACAACCTGCAAATCGGTAAAACCGATTTCTTTCACCGAATCCGAATATGTAACCGATTGTTCCTCTTTGATAGATATCCGAGCAAAATAGAGATTTGTAAAACCGAGGGAATAGAATACCAGTTTTGGTTTTACCGATTCCTGTATTTCTGAACTTCTTGGCTTTCCGGATTCCTTTTATCTTGCACAAACGATGGATTTGGTTAAGTTCATTTCAATAATTACTTACTAATTATATATATAATTTATCTATCAATTTCTGCCTTTTTGATTATTTAAGTTAAATATTCAAAACCTTGTGATTATTGGTCGCTTAAGTTATTTTACTTTTTAACAATTTCTCCCTCTTTGATATTTTAGAATAAATTATCAAAGACAGTTTGTTTTTATGAAAAATATTTCTTTCAATTTTTTCTTTTTTGTTTGTCTTAACTCTTAATATTATCAAAACCAGTATTTTAAAAAACAGATTAATTTTGATGAACTTATGTTTAATAGATATAATAGAAGGAGTTATGAAAACATAAATCAAATTGTTTCAGTTCCAAAAACTCAGAAAGTAGCGACATAGTAAGTAAAAAAATTAGATTGAAGATTAAGATTTAGTGTCTCCCTCCTTTCATTTATGAGATCGGTTGGGAGAGGTCTTCTACCATTCATCTGTTTACGAAGCCCAGAGCCGATTAACCATCAATGTTAGTTTCGAAATTTCTTTCACTTGGATGATCATTGTGAACAGAGCTCCCACCAACTCGACGTAATCTTTGGTTTGACCGCGCACTTTGTGAAACAACCTCTAGAGGTAAAACATCGAGTCGAGGCTTAGATGTGGCACGTCTTCTCCTTTGAATCAACGGGATTTCATCTTCTTCTTCAACATCGTCCGGTTTTTCAGTCTCCGGATTTTCAGTCTCCAGTTGTGCATTTACCGGTTGTTCAGTTTCCGCTGCCACAGACTTTTTGGTTCTTTTTCGTTTAGCCGCTCTTGGCTTCTTGGCGGTGCTTGCACGGCCGTTTCATTATTGATTTTATCCTGGAGTTTTCGTGCGGCTTCTTCATTGGCCCTTTTATAAGCCTTAGCATTCTCATCTTCCTCTTCTTGAATTCAACAGACAGCCTCTTCATGCTCCCTCAACTTTTCAGCATCGTCAACACTATGAGACTTAACCAGTTCATGGAGCTGTGATGACATGAGTTCAACGAAAGACAATGTTTTAGAGACAATAGGATGTATCCTGCCTACTTCGTCCCATACTTGTGCTAATTTTTGATTGTGGGACCTTGATGAAGATGCCCGCTCTCTGAGTGCTTCGGTTATTTGGGCTTCCATGGATGCTTGCCATGGGGCTAAAGCCTTTTGGATTAACTGCTCAATGTTTACCCTTAGTTGTTCTTCAGAAGAGGGTCGGGATGAGCCGAGAGCGAGGGATTGTAAAGGAAGTGACCCAAGAGAACTGACATGAAGAGATATTTTCGTGCAGGCCGGTCTTTCAATATTGTTATCTCTTGTTTTGTTGTGATCAGAAGACTTACCCTATGAAGATTTGGCAGTTTCATTTCCGGTAAGTGATGGGATGGAATTGGCAACATCCTTCCCATCTTCATCCTTGGATCCATGTTCTTCCTCTGATTCGATTCGACGTTGTTCGGCTATCTCATTATATCTCTTTTTGCCTAGTCCGCGGTATAAAGAGTTTTCTTTAGCACACAGACTTTGGACATCATATTTATCAAATAACTCTCGTTCTTCTGGTGGGGTCCATGTGGGTTTATATGATTGATCCTTCTCAAATGTTGGCCTCATAACTCCAACGGTTTGAGTCTCACCCTGGATAGTGTGCTCTTCTTCAACCGGTACAGATTTCGGTTTTCCTGTAGTAGTGACATGCATTCCTTCAAACTTGGAGATAGTGGAAAGAAGTTCCTCCATAACAACCTTTAATAGTTCAAAAACATTTCTATCCACTCTTGTTGTATCGTCGTTTAGATTGAGATCCACTTCCCATTGCTCGATAATTGGCAACAACGCTCTCCTTCTGGCATTTGCTTCAACCAGATTACTCCTTGTCAATGCCTCGGGTACAAATGTTGTTTTTGTTAAAGAGAATATCACTTTTTCTAAATCCGGGAGAGATGACCACTTGTTCTCTTCTGAAACTTTAGGGAGAACCTCGTTGAAACTCACCTCCAGCCTTGCGTTCGCCCACACATAGAATACGTCAATAATCTCACTCGCTTTTTGTTTAACCTCCTTAATGATGAGGGTAACAATTTTCTCAGCCTCTTCATTGTCTTTGCGAGGATACGGTATTTCATCAACAATTGGAATGACCGATTCAACCGTCATCTCATTTAAGATAGGATTATTCTCGGTTTTAGTCAGGATTATCTCCTAATTTCCTTCTTTTGTTTGATCTATAGTGGTTATTTCTGGATGACCGGTTTCAGGAATTTTGGACTGATCGGTTTTAGGTGGAGATGACCGATCTGTTTTGACAGCATTATTGTGATCGGTTTCGGCCATCTTCCTTGCTTCATCAATAATATATATCTGTTTGGTTTCAACCATCCGACCGGTCTCATTAACAACATTTAACTGGTCGGTTTCAGCCATCCGATCGATTTCAATAAAAACTTGGTGTATAATATATGATACCACAAGTTGAGCTTCTAAGACCGCAAGCCCAATTGGTAGTATAAGAGTGTCTCTTTGAGCAGTAGTCGTAACATTATTAGTAAGCGAAGTTTGAATATTTAACTCAGGTTGGTGTATCTCTTGTGCTGAGGAAGTCCCACCAGTTTTCTTTCGTTTAGTCACGACCCGATTACCAATGCTAGCGGTAGATTCAACAGCATCCCGAAGTTTTTGAAGAGATTCTGTTCGATCGACCAGTTTAGGAAGCCTAGACCCGACATCAATTTCTTTGCTAGCTGCTCCTTTAACAGTTGGTCGTTTGACGGGTACTTCGGACATGGACCCTTTAGCCTTGCTCGACTAACAAAGTATCTCCCTGTACTAGCGGAGTTTAGGATTTTGTAGTGAGGAAGTGGGGTATCTGGAACGGTAGGAATGTTCAGATTAATGAGGATCTTCCCAATCTGCAATGCATAGCCGAGACTCCTGGTAGACTCAGGAGTGAACATTTCACATAGAATGCCGAAGAGAATGCGCCCAAGATGATTCGGTCACCTCTCACGACAGCACCCATCATGTCGAACTTTGACCGAGTGATGCTGTCAAAATTTTCCCCTTTTGCCTGAAGCGCCTTAGAGGTGATGTCGCATAAAACCTTGTATACGCACTTTAGGGATTTCTTCTTTCTATTGAACTGCACCGGTAAATAAGTATCAGTAAGTATAGTCTAAAGCTGGGAGGTTGAGGTACGAGATAGTGCGTTCGAGAAGTCTCGGTCTTTCGTCGGATGTTTTAGAACTTCTGCGAATAAGCTCTCAGAAATAGTAAGCTCTACCTCCTTGACCTTTTCCTTGATAGCGTCGTCCACTATTTTTTTTTGTCGAAGAACTCGCGAACGACCTCCTGATAGTATATCGCCGGTCTATCAAGAAAATGTCGTAGTCCATATTTTTCAATGGATTCAATTAGCGTCCGCATCTTGATCGATCCTTCATGCTTGATGCATTCAAAATCAACTTGCACAAAGTGGTTGAACAACGCATTGTCTCTTCCCAGGATGAAGTTCTAGGTTTAGCGAAGAAGAAGAGTAGTATGATTTCTAGAGAGAAGATAAAGCAAAGTATATTAGGGTTTGTAAAATAAAGTCCGAATCTAAAATCGTGCATTACTTCCAAATATATAGTAAGTTATGCCGGTTAAAGGATCTGTTTCCAAATTGGATAATGAACCGTTATCCTTTGATGTGTGACCCCACATTCCCCCCAAAATATGCAAATTTGGCGCCTTGTTTGAAAATGGGTCTTTTCCCAAGGTAAAAGTAAAAATTAACTGTTTGAGTTTTAATGATTAATATTAAATCATGTATGTAAATGCAGTTCATTAAATAACCATTTAATAAATGCAGTTCATGTATGTAAATGCAGTTCATTAAATAACCATTTTTTAGGCATGCCGATTTAACACATTTAATAAATTATCATTTAATTAACATTCAATGCATATAAATGCAACTTGTTAGGATCTAGGTCGCGGTTGGAGGACCGGGGTTGGGCCGGTTAGCGCGTTTCATTCAAAGGATGGTGATTAATCCGGTTAGAGATTAACACCGGGGTTTCAATACCACACAAACTGTCACAAACCGTTGAACTAGGTTCAGCGCGGAAGAGGTTTGTTTCAGGTTGAAGCAGCACACTTATATGATAGGCAGAACCAGTTTTGAATAGGACAGGTTTAGAAATTGATGGGTCGGCTTTTGTAACTTGGTGATTCGGTTTAGGTAGTGTAGAGTCGGTTAGAGCGGTGTAGGTAGGTTAGTACAGGTCAGTTAGAATGTAGAACCAGCAGAAAGTAAATAACAAGACAGATTTTTATGGATGTTTAGAGATAAAACTCCTACGTCACCCCTTCTTCTCGAAACCGCGAGAAGGCTATTCACTAAGGAATACAAATACAATCCGATCGAGACTTATTTCCTGCTCGATAACACCCGTACAATTTACACCGAAATTGTAAATACACACTTCAACTTTATCACTCAAGCTTTTCTAGAGATAGAACACAATCTTATCACTTGTAAATTAATTGTCCACTGTGTCCCGCATTTACTCTTCTTCAACTGCTCCTTTTATAGGTGAAATATGCCAACGGTCATATTTCACTTCCTTGAATTTGATTGGCTGAGCAGAGGTTCATTGATACAGACCTGGCGGTCAACTGTTCAGACCTGGCGGTCAACTTTACAGACTTGGCAGTCTGTTCTTCCAGTGTGTAAGACAAGCCTGCTAGGTTTGTCTTTTACTCAATGTGGTAACTGTCGGTCAGACAGTTGTCTGTACTTGGAAGATTGCCTTTCTGATTTATCCTGAAGTGGAAAGATCCTGTAGGACTGTCTTCTGCAGCCTGCAGACTTTCCTCAGACTTTTATGAATATGGAAGTGTTCAGTCTGTTCCTTTGGTATCATTCTCAACAGATACCCGGAGTATCTTCTTTTGCTGGTCGGTCATTTGACTTTTCACCGGATGACTTCCGGTGAGATTGGTTTAACCGGACAACTTCGGTTATTCCTTTGCCTTCTAGCTGATCGGTTGTCTGGTGTTTCCGGTTTTTAGCTTTGGCCGATCCTTTCTTTGTGCGGTCATGTTCCGAATGTTCCTGGTCGGTTTAATAGCTTGACCGGTTAATCTTCTTAACCGGTTCATTTGTTTGTCCAGTCCGGTTCCTTGTTCCTGCATGGAAGGTTTATTTATGTTAAGTTCTGTGAACCGGTCTAATTTTATCTAACAATTTCTCCCTTTTTGATTATTTTATTTAAAATTATCAAAATCATGTAAGATTGCAAACGTAGGCCGGTTCTTTATTTGACAGGATTTTTGAAACTAACTTGGGATAATTTTTCGAAAAATTTTGAGAAAAAATTTGGAAAATTATTATCTTTTATCTTATCAATTTCTCCCTTTTTGATTATTTTATTTAAAATTATCAAAATCATGTAGAAATGCAAGTATAGGCCGGTTTCAAAAATAGCTTTATATATATATAGAACTAACCGTAAAAGGGAAAATATTATATAGACATCGAAATAAACATAGATTAGGAAAAGTGAGCCCCTATTCTGATTCGGAAAATCTGAAGCCGTCCATCATATCATCGGTTGGTTCTTCCTCATCCGGTTGATCCGGTCTTGAAGATGAACCTTCAGCTTGCGGTTAACCGCCCGTGCTGATTGGAACGGTATTGGAGACTCGCTGTCTTGTAGACCGCGACTCGAGATGCTCTTCGTCTTCATCCTCGGTGTGCATAGCTGGGTTCGGTTGAGTGTCAATAACCGTTTCTATGATCCTTTCCAGCAGCCCGGCTACCTGAGCCTTCTTTGATGATGTTTTCCTTTTCCGTTTTGCCGGAACCGAAGAGGAGGAAACTGTCTTCTTCTTCTTGTGAGCGGTTGCAAATTCAGCGAGTCTTTGTCTTTCATTATTTAACCGCTCTGCATCCTCCCGTGCTTGAGCTGCAATGGACCTTGCAATCGCCGGATTTTTAGCCGCTAGGTGTCGTTCGCGCTCGGCTATTTCTTCTTCGGTCAGACGCGGTGTCTCCTTTTCTTTCCGCGTTTCTTCGTCTAGCGCATCTTGGACTTCCTTAGCCGCTCGGGCGTTTGCTTCCTCAACCGCTGTATCAGCATTAATCTTGGCCTTGATTAATTCTTTTACCTGTTCGGTTAGCGCATTGAGGTCGGCTTCAAGTTGAGTATTTCGGTCCTCAAGACTTGCATTCTTCTCCTCGAGGATGATGACTCTGTTGAGTGTGGAAGCGGCTTCGGTGCTTGACCGCCCCAGGTCTTCATCGACCTTTGTGATCTGATGCTCGGTTTTCCTTTCAAACCGATCCATGTCATCCACCATTCTTGAGGTCTTTTCTTCCAAGTCATCGCTTCGCTGAAGATGATCGTCGTGCAAAACCGTGTCGTCCCGGTAGTCGGCTTCGAAGTCTGTGATCCGGTCCTCTACCTTTACAAGATCATCCCTCGTCTTTTCGGCGAACAAGAGTGTTTGGCGCACAGCTTTCTTGACTTTCTTTATCCATGGTTGAACCGTTGAGTCGGCAAACTCTTGAATAAAGGACTTAACCCTTTCTTCTTTGACGCCCGGTTCGGAAACCCCAGGTTGATCAGTTTCAAGTGGCCCGGTGAAAGGAGTCCCCGTCCTTTCGTTGGTTTCGTTTATTACCGGATCCTCTAGAGGAGGTGTTGCACCTCGAATCTGACCGTCATAGGTCTCAGGACGCGGAGAGTGCAGTATTTCTCACTGTCTGTGCACCGCGTCAATCTGCTCGATTTCGTCAAGGAATTCTCCTTTCCTGACTTCAAGCATGTCCAGCACCAGGAGTTGTCACTTGGCCTTCGGTGTTCCCTCCACGTACCTTTCTGTGAGCTTTTGTATGCGGACGGTTAGTTTTTGTAGCCGAGCACGCGGTTTCACGATTGCGTGTCGGTCCATGGCTTCGTTAGGATCTTTGGCGTCTGTGAGGCTTATAACGGTTTCTTCTATTTCCTTCAGCCTGCTGAAGCTTTGTTCATCGGTTAGGCCCGGTAATATGTGTTTGAAAAATTTGTCGCATCGGTACTCGTGCCATTCCCGGTATACTGCGGCAACCGCTTGGACTCGCAGTTCGATTTCCTCCAAGATTCTACGCACTATGATTTCGGCCATCTTCTGGTCGTTGTCAGGGGTAGCCTCTTCCTCCTCACGACCGTCTGCACTGGCATCGGTGTTCTCAAGGCTTGCGGCCGCACCGGTATTGTTAGGACTTGTACCCGAATGTTCTTCATCATTCGGTCCTTCTCTATCGGAAGGATTTTCATCAGTTTTCTGTGAGCCGGTTCGGTCAGACGTGGAAGCCAATTCTTCCTCATCTCTTGTTTGCGAGGGCGGTTCCGAGAATACTATCGGTTCCTTACCCTTCTTGCTTCCGGACTTGTCTTTTGCCGGAGCCGGTGTCTTGGTAGATTTCTTCCTTCGGCCACCTGTAGAACCGGGGGCCGACTGCTTCCTCTCCAGAAATTGTCGAGATTTTATTATCCTACTTGATGAGAGAACAACACCCGGACCGGTGTTGACGTTGTTGTGTAGCATGATCTTTCCAAGAGGGATGGCGTATCCCCATGACCGGGTGGAATCCGGTTTCACCAAGTCTTTCAGGTTGTGGAAGACCTCCTTCGCCCAGTTAACGTGGACACCTTCTAGTAAGCTGATAAGCATCTCAATTTTGGCCTTTGTGAGGTTGTCGTAGTTTCCACCTCTCGCTTGAACCGACTTTGTGAAGATGTCACAAAGCGGTATGTATTCCGGTCGCAATGAGGACTTTTTACCGGATACCTTTACCGGCGTCCCGGTTGCTGAGAGAATCTGACAAGTCGCCTCGAATGTTTTTGGATCTAGTTCCATCGAAGCATTGCGGCCATCAGTTGGAAGACATAGGATCTCCGCAACCGATTCTTCGGTTATATCGAACTGAGTACCGCTAACAGTTGCGGTTATCTTGTCACCAGAGAGAGTTGCGGTTTCGAAGAATTCTTCAACCGCTTCTCTGTAGAGAACAAAGGGGCCGCCTAGGAAATGTTCGAGTCCGGCTTCGGTGATCCGGGCAGTAACTTCCTTTGCCGCAACCGAACCGTTTTGGCGGATCTCCTCAAAGTCCACCTGAATGATGTGTTTGAACAAAGCTGAGGCACGACCCATCTTAGATGATTGAAAGGGTTTGAGAAATCAAGAGAATAACCGCTGAGAGAGAGTTTGAGAGCTTAGAGAGAGAAAGTTGTTTCGCGTAAGAGTGAAATGAAATGGCCAATGACCCTTTTTAGAGGCGCGGTTTGGAAACCCAACCGTCCCATCAACTTTTGGCGGGAATTTTCCTTCCAAGCCAAAGAGGCGGCAAACCGTGGGC
Organism: Impatiens glandulifera; assembly: GCF_907164915.1. Taxonomy (NCBI): domain Eukaryota; kingdom Viridiplantae; phylum Streptophyta; class Magnoliopsida; order Ericales; family Balsaminaceae; genus Impatiens; species Impatiens glandulifera. The sequence goes on along the minus strand of NW_025919557.1, from coordinate 199,599 downwards.
GGGAAGTCAAAAGGCGGTAATCCAAACGGTGGAATCAAAGGGCGGTAATCAAAGAGGCGCCAATTCAATGGGCGGTAAACCAAGAGGCGGGAAGTTTGAGCGGGAGTTTTTGGGCGGGAAATTTTCCTCCAAAATTTTCGATTTTGACTTTGATGACGCAATCCCCCTTTGAAACCGTTTGATGCTGCGGTGTTCTTATTTTAACCGGAGAGTTTGGTTATCGATATTTAACCGGTTATTTGAATAAGCAGAATTTTTGCAATCTTTTGAGTATAAGCGGTTTTTCTTGAGACCGGATAAGAGCGCGGTTATTCGACAATATTAACCGGTTACTTAGATGGATGTTCTGATTATTATGTTGACCCGGTTATTTAGACTAAAATAAAATTATATTGAAGGAACATTACAGGATGCAAGCCGAAAGGTAGATCGGTGTGAAAATAGACATACATAAGATGGAAAGATACAACTTATGTAATAACCACCCTAGAATGCTTTTCTTCCACCCCATCCATGTCAAGATTGTTCGAGGGAGATGCCGGTGTGCACGTTCCAAATTCTGGGCAGTATTTGAGAATGATCTTACTGATGTGAGGGGCATAACCGAGACATTTCTTGGTTAGCACCATGGTTTTCAGATTCTGAAAAATGACCGTTGACCAATTGATAGGCGTATCACTAACAATATAGGTCATCATGTCGAATGTTTTCTTGGAGTAACGCTGATTCGGGGATTGACAAATGATTGAGCGGGTTACAATCTCAATAAGGAGTTGGATGTAGTGAGCAAGGCGGGTTTTTAACCCATGGTTTTCCACCGGAACATCGGTTCCAGAGAAGAACAATGCGTGATCGGTTGCTGCACTCCCCACCCGTGTTGGAAAGTCAGAAAACCCTTCTGTGGGCAAGTTGAACATTTGGGCAAATTCGGCTTCATCTAGCAAGAAGGTATGGTCTCTCACCGTGGAGACGATATAGTTACCTCTGATGCAAGCGCTTCTGAAGAACGTCTTGACATCCTCAAAAAGAATGGGACCGGATTCTTCGAGAATTTTCTAAGACCGGTGTCAATGAGAGATTCAAACATAAGTTCTGTGGTTTCCAGATCCCAATGTTCCATACAAGATTCGAAATCGATGCTCAAGAAGTTTCCTAAAGTTCGACATGGCATGATTCTAACTTTGCTAAGAGAGAGAGTTCAAGAGAGTTTTAGGATGTGTTGAGTTGATTAGAGGATAGCTCTTTATATAAATTCGGTTTTGGAGGGAAAATATTAACATTGAATGTCAGTTTTGTCTCATTAAGGAAGAGAATATTTATGTTTTCAAAACGCATTGGGAAGGGGTTACTTTTGACTAATTGCGGAGCTCGAGGTGGGATTTGGTTGAAAAGTAACCAAGTTAGTTGGGTATTGATTACTCATGTAGTTGGGGGTTATGTTATTAATTAAATGTTACTTTTCATTAAAAACCCAAGCAACAACACACTGAAAAGTAACCGATAGAAACCGAAGATAACTTAGGCTAAACCGAAAAGAACATAGATAAAACCGAAATGATCATAAGGATGTTGAACGAAGATACACCCGATGCGTGCAGTAAAATGACCGGGTGTAGGAAGGAGTGACCTAATATCCGCTTGAGGTGGTGTGACCGTTGGAGTGGCGGTTCCTCCTCTTCCATGCCTTCTCAAACTGCTCATAGAACGAGTCGGTTATTTCCTTGGTAAGTACTTGGGCTTGGTTCAGCCCTTCCCCTGGGCATGTTGGAACCCCAAGCTCTAGAAGCAGACAGCTTATTTGAGGAATGAGGCCGACTGATTGGACACTAATCATCCAGACTAGGACGTCAAACAGTACCCTCGACCAATTGACCGGTGTGCCAGTAGTTATAGCCTCCATCATGTTGAAGGCAGCGGTGTAGTATGTGTTGGACACATCCCTTCCTAGGATGCCTCGACCGACTACATCATTGAGAAGCTGGTATTCAACTTTCAATAGTGATTTAGCACCGTGGTCATCTACTGGATGACTTGACCGGGCAAAGGCTAAGGACATCTCGGCTTTTAGTTCAGCCGGTATGTTGAGGTCGGTTAGCCCCTGCTTTGGTAGGTTAAAGCATCTGGCAAAGTCATTTTCGGTAAAGTCAAAGACTATTCCTCCGACCTTTGACTGTATGTGAGTGTCAAAATGAGGAGTTCCACGAAAAACCCTGGCGTTATAAAAGAACTCCAGGACAGACTCAGAATAGATGACATGTTTGTCATCTAGAAAGTGTTGAAGGCCAGTATCTTCAAGTCACTTGATCATCTTGAAGACCTCATAGTGCTCAGTGCTTTGAGCAGAGTTGAAATCCACTTGAAGGATATTTGGGAACTGAGACATTTTGTCTTAGTGAGAGAGAGTTATGCAGCTTGTGATTGTTTTGTTTAAGGTTTGTTCAACTTATATACTAGTGGAGAGAGAAGCCTATTATCCAGGTATCACAGGTGATAATATCTATTATCCATAGGGTAAAGAGTTTTGCATGAAATAAGCATGTCTAAAGCCTAGGATGTTGGTCATAGACCTGGACCATGAAAGATATCAGATCTTCACGTCTTTTTAGGTGCGACCATTTTACTTTGAAAAGGAAATGTTTCAGAACAGATAAGTTTAAACGCGGATAATTATTCCACTTTTGTTTGAAGTTCAAATAATCTAAGATAAACTATTTCCGAACCGGTTAGTTATCAGTTATTCGTCCCGAAGCGGTTATTTGGTGCATGCACTAAATAACCAGTCGGTTTACTCTGTGTGATAGACCAGGCGGTTCTTCCATAGATACCTTGAAAATTTGAAGTTCAACAGTTTAGGAGGAACTACCGGTTTTGTCTGTCCGAACCGATTTACCTATTAAGCATCCTTAAGGATGATCTGACTAATATCGGTTAAACCGAGTGTAAGTCTGAATTGAGAGAACTTAGCTTCCTGTAGAGGCTTGGTGAAGATATCGGCTACTTGTTGATCTGTTGATACGTATTCCAACCGGATATGCTTCAGCATGACATGTTCCCGAATGAAGTAGTGCCTTATGTCAATGTGCTTGGTTCTGGAATGTAGAACCGGATTGTAGGTGATTGCTATGGCACTTGTGTTATCACAAAAGATCGGGGACTCTTCGGCTATGACACCGAAGTCTGTCAGTTGTTGTTGGATCCAAAGAAGTTGTGAACAACAGCTTCCGGTCGCCAGATATTCAGCTTCTGCGGTTGATGTGGCAACTGATGTTTGTTTCTTGCTATGCCATGAAACAAGCCGATCACCTAGGAATTGGCATGTTCCACTGGTGCTTTTTCTATCAATCTTGCAACCTGCATAGTCTGCATCTGAATAACTCGTTAGGTTAAATGAGGAATCCTTTGGATACCACAGGCCGACGTCAGGTGTTCCCTTTAGGTATTTCAATATTCGCTTTGCGGCTGTGTAGTGGGATTGTTTTGGATTGGCTTGAAATCTTCCACATACACCGACTACAAATAGAATATCCGGTCTACTTGTTGTCAGGTATAGGAGAGAGCCGATAATGCCCCGGTAAGCGATCTGGTCTACCGATTGACACTCATCATCTTTGTCCATTTTGACCATTGAGCTCATTGGAGTAGCCGCTGAGGAGCATGTGTCCATCCCAAATTTCTTTAGAAGCTCCTTGGTGTACTTGGGTTGGCTTATGAACGTTCCTTCTTCGAGTTGTTTAACCTGAAGACCTAGGAAGAAACTTAATTCTCCCATCATACTCATTTCAAACTTGTTAGTCATCAGGGTTGAAAATTTATCACATAACTTAGGATCGGTTGAACCGAAGATGATATCATCTACATAGATTTGAACAAGTAGGATATGTTCCTTCTTCTCAAATTTAAATAACGTTTTATCCACCGAACCGATGGTGAAATCGTGGTTTAACAAAAATGCGGTTAGTGTGTCATACCAAGCTCTAGGTGCTTGCTTTAGACCGTATAAAGCTTTGTTTAGCCGGTATACATGGTTGGGTAGTTCAGCATTTTTGAAACCGGGTGGTTGTTCAACATACACCTCTTCACGTAGGTCACCATTCAAAAATGCACTTTTAACATCCATTTGGAAAACCTTAAAGTTTTTGAATGCTGCGAAAGCTAGAAAAATCCTAATACCTTCAATCCTAGCTACAGGGGCAAATGATTCTTCAAAATCAATGCCTTCTTCCTGTTTGTAACCTTGTGCCACTAATCTGGCTTTGTTCCTTGTGACCAAACCGTCTTCATTGAGTTTGTTTCTAAATACCCATCTTGTTCCTATGACCGGTTGATCTTTCGGTCTACGGACTAGGTACCAGACTTTATTACTCTCGAACTGGTTTAATTCTTCTTGCATTCCCAAGATCCAATCCGGATCTGACAATGCTTCATTTATTCTTTTCGGCTCAATCTGGGATATAAAGGCGGAATTAAAGTATTCCTCCAGAATTTGACGCCTAGTTCGAACAGGTTCTGAAGGGTCACCTATAATTTGCTCAGGAGGATGTTTAGTGTTCCTTTTGAAATTCGGTTCAGGGATGTCTACCAAATTACCGTTTGCTTGATCAAGGCTAGACATATCGGTAGGCTGAACAGGATTGTCAGACCGACCGACTTCCTCGGTTTGAACCGAAGTGTCAGCTTCTGTCGTGGGACAGCTTGATCCGGCTGGGTTTTAATATTACCCATTTGGTCATGGACAAACCGCCTGAAAACCGGAATCTCATCTTCACTATCAGAATGGATATTATTGTTTTCCAATCTGTTGTGCAGATCAAAGCATGATGCATTATTACTTTCAACTGATTCATCGAAAACAACGTGAAGTGATTCCTCCATGGTTAAAGTTCTATTGTTATACACTCTATATGCTTTACTCACTGCTGAGTAACTTAGCATGATTCCAGTATCGGTTTTTGCATCAAAGGCAGAAAGATAGGTTTTACCATTTATATGTATGTAGCATTTACAACCGAAAATTTTAAGATACTTGAGGTTGGGAACCCTGTTAAAGTAAACCTCATACGGTGTTTTGTTATGAAATTTGTTAATCAAGGACCGGTTTTGTGTGTAACATGCAGTATTGATAGCCTCAGCCCAAATTTTTTGAGCAATACCCGAATCGGTTATCATGGACCATGCGGCTTCCTTGAGAGTTCGGTTTCTTCTCTCGGCCAGGCCATTTTGTTGAGGAGTCCTAGCACTAGACAACTCGTGTCTAATACCAGATTCATCAAGAAATGCGATTAAAGTACTATTGGTGAATTCGGTACCTCTATCACTTCTAATGCTGTTAATGCGTGTTGATTTTTCGTTTTGCAAACGTTTAAGCAGTGTGATCAAATTTGATGTGGTTTCACGTTTAGATGGTAGAAATATTACCCATTTAAACCTAGAGTAATAATCAATAACTACCATGGTGTAAAGCATACCTCCTAGGCTAATGACCTGAATCGGTCCAAATATATTCATGTGAAGAAGATCTAAGCATCGGTTAGATTGAATGTGTCCTTTACTCTTAAAGGTTGACCTAGTTTGTTTACCCATTTGACATGCTGAACAAACTTTATCCTTGTTAAATACTATGTCAGGAATACATTCAACCAGCTTTTTACCGTGAATGTAGTTTAAGGTTTTCATGTCCATATGGTTTAATCTCTTATGCCACAGCCAGGTTTGATCAGTTTTGGCTATCATGCAAACATGATATTCTACCTTAGTTTTCCAGTCTACCATGTAGATGTTTCCTAACTTATTTCCGGTTAGTAGTATGGTACCTTGAGAGTTCTTAACTAAGCATGCATGTTTAAGAAATTCTACCGTGTATCCAGCATCACACATTTGACTAATTCTTAGTAGGTTGAAACGAAGGTTTTCAACTAAAAGTACATTATCAATTGTTAGGTCACCATGAATAATCTTACCCTTGCCCACAGTTCTACCTTTTGAGTTGTCACCGAAAGTAATTAGTGCACCGGTTTCTATTCTGATGTCGGTTAGCAGGTTGTTGTTCCCGGTCATATGCCTGAAGCTACCACTATCCAAGTACCATTCAGAGTTTCCTAGCCGTTTCTTTACACCCTGCAAAATGTACATATTTACAACTGTTTGGTACCCACATTCACTTGGGTCCACATGCGGTTAGTCCCTTCGTCATCCAGACCTTGACAAACCGGACAACTTTCTTTGTTAAGGTCTTAACCGTCCTTTTGGCACTCGGTCTTGGATACTTTGGTTTTTCTACGAAGGTTTTAAATGAGGGTGATTTGTGGTTTGTCCTATGTGATTGAGTATTGGCTCTCCTATTTTTGAGCAGGTCGGCTTTTCTTTTCTCGGGGTCAAGCCACTTCTCAGAATCGGTTGGACCTACATAGGTTAGTTTTTCTACCGTATAGTATGCGGTCAATTCCTCTTCAGCGGTTAAGGAACTTCTAATGAATCTTATAAGAGGAAGGTCATTCTTTGTAAACCTTACTTTTTCTACAGGTTTGTGGTCTTTGGATCTATCTTTTTTGTATCCTAAGCCGAACATGCAAAAAGGATGTCTCTTATAGTTACACATCTTCTTTACCATGTCACTAGATCTCTTATATGCGGCCATTTTATACTGCAGGCGGGCATTTTCTTCCTCGGGCAGTTCTCTAGATGGTTCACTAGGCTGTTCGGTCTTGAGTGATGGTTCAGGTGCTAATCCGGTTTCTATGGTAGGGGTTTCATCAGGTTCTATGATCTCTGGTTCGGTTAGAACGGGTACTTCTGGTTCTGTCAGTATGGGTACTATAGGGTCGGTTCTAAAGTTGAGTTGCTTAGGTAACATGGCTAGTAGGTTCTTATATTCTTCTACCATATCATTCAATGCATTATATAGCTCATCTTTAGGAAATTCTTCACAAGGAGAGTCAAATACCTGTTCCTCAATTGCTATAAGGCATGTGAGTTCACCATCACTGTCACTGTGAGCCCATAGACTTCCTCCATCATCGGCTATCAGTGCTTTCTGAACCTCACTTCCTTCACCGGTTTGTTGATAGTTATTTCGGTTATTTTGGTTGTCCGGTTTCCGGTCATCCCTCCTCAGTTTTCTGCATTCCCACTTGAAATGTCCCAAGCAGTTACAGTTATAACATCTTACATTGGATTTATCACCATAGTTGTAGTTTGTCGGTTGGCTTCTTTTCATGAACCTCCCAAACTTCTGTGTAAGCATTGCCATGGAATCCTCGGTGAACTGTTCGGCGGTTCTGATCGGTGCAGGTGCAGCTGGTTTTGTGGATGTGATCAATGCTCTGGTTGAGGTTGAGGCCGAAACCTCTTCTTCAGTCCTAGATCTCATTTCAAACTCATATGGCTTAAGATCTTCGAATACATCATGTAGCTTCATCTTACTTAGGCAGATTGATTCCCTCATCACCATTGTCTTTATGTCCCATTCACTTAGAAGAGATCTTAATGCTTTAATGATAACCTCCTTGTTGTCATACCTCTTGCCAAGAGTTGCTAGCTCATCTAACACACCAGTGAACCGGTCGCTGTATTCTCTCATTGTTTCTCCCGGTTTCATCTTGATGCTTTCAAACTTCTGAGTAACTACCATTACCTTGTTTTTCTTGGTTCTTTCATTTCCCTCATGGATCTGAATAACCGTGTCCCATGTTTCCTTTGCGGTTTTGCAGTCTCTGATCTTGCAGTACGTGTTTCTGTCCACACTGTTGGAGATCCGGTTTCTAGCATGGTTGTCCAGGTTATTTCTTCTCCTATCTTCAGCTGTCCATTCCTTTCTGTCCTTATCAATGATTATCGGTCCTTCGACCAGAATGAACTACATCTCATCATCCAAGGTGATTAAGTGTAGGTGCATGCGTGCCTTCCAGTTGGCAAAGTCATCACCTTCTAGCATAGGGGGCCTATCGAAAGACATGCTTGCTTGAGTATTGAAACTAACTGCTCTGATACCAATTGTTAGGATCTAGGTCGCGGCTGGAGGACCGGGGTTGGGCCGGTTAGCGCGTTTCACTCAAAGGATGGTGATTAATCCGGTTAGAGATTACCACCGGGGTTTCAATACCACACAAACTGTCACAAACCCTTGAACTAGGTTCAAGTGCGGAAGAGGTTTGTTTCAGGTTGAAGCAGCACACTTATATGATAGGCAGAACCGGTTTTGAATAGGACAGGTTTAGAAATTGATGGGTCGGCTTTTGTAACTTGGTGATTCGGTTTAGGTAGTGTAGAGTCGGTTAGAGCGGTGTAGGTAGGTTAGTACAGGTCGGTTAGAATGTAGAACCAGCAGAAAGTAAATAACAAGACAGATTTTTATGGATGTTCGGAGATAAAACTCCTACGTCACCCTTTCCTCTCGAAACCGCGAGAAGGCTATTCACTAAGGAATACAAATACAATCCGATCGAGACTGATTTCCTCCTCGATAACACCCGTACAATTTACACCGAAATTGTAAATACACACTTCAACTTTAGCACTCAAGTTTTTCTAGAGATAGAACACAATCTTATCACTTGTAAATTAATTTTCCACTATGTCCCGCATTTACTCTTCTTCAGCTGCTCCTTTTATAGGTGAAATATGCCAACGGTCATATTTCACTTCCTTGAATTTGATTGGCTGAGCAGAGGTTCATTGATACAGACCTGGAGGTCAACTGTTCAGACCTGGCGGTCAACTTTACAGACTTGGCAGTCTGTTCTTCCAGTGTGTAAGACAAGCCTGCTAGGTTTGTCTTTTACTCAATGTGGTAACTGTCGGTCAGACTTGTATGAATATGGAAGTGTTCAGTCTGTTCCTTTGGTATCATTCTCAACAGATACCCGAAGTATCTTCTTGTGCTGATCGGTCATTTGACTTTTCACCGGATGGTTTCCGGTGTGATTGGTTTAACCGGACAGCTTCCAGTTATTCCTTTGTCTTCTAGCTGATCGGCTGTCTGGTGTTTCCGGTTTTTAGCTTTGGCCGATCCTTTCTTTGTGCGGTCATGTTCCGAATGTTCCTGGTCGGTTTAATAGCTTGACCGGTTAATCTTCTTAACCGGTTCATTTGTTTGTCCGGTCCGGTTCCTTGTTCATGCATGGAAGGTTTATTTATGTTATGTTCTGTGAACCGGTCTAATTTTATCTAACACAACTTAAATAATATTAATAATATTATATATATTTAACAAAATAACCATTTTTTTATGAGAACTTAGACTAGAATATGAAACGTATTAACACCCTAATTTCATTCCCTTAGACTTTTTCTGCCTCTATCCTATGGATCCAGCTTACAACCTTTTCTTTGGTCAGAATGTTGGATGGTCTAATGATGGTTCCCAATCCAAGATTGGCGTTTAGGGAAAGAAGAAGGCTACTAATTTGAGGAATGTAACCAATCATTGGTCGAGGAGATGAGATAGTTTTCTTCAGGTTCTCGAAAATGACTTGTGACTAGTTGATCGGGGTGCCACAAACAATGGAAATCATCATTTCGAAGATCTTTTTGGTGTAGAAGTGGGTGGATTCTTTTGCCAGGATGCTTCTGTCGACTATGTCACAGAGAATCTGAATGTGATGACATAGCCTTGATTTGAGCCCATGAGTTTCCACCGGAATCTGAGAGATTGAGAAGAGAAAAACCATATCTTGGATGACATTTTCTAGAGATGGTGGGAAATCCGAAAAGCCTTCAGTGGGGAGATCAAAAATTGACCGAGATCTGCTTCTCCAATCGAGATAGATTCACCTCTTAGCCTTGAAACGATTAAGTCGTTGATGATTCTGGCATTCGTGAAAAATTTGATGACTTCTTCTTCAAGGATCCTTCGAGATCCTTCAAGGAATTTCCTCAAACCAGAAGTGGACAGAGATTCAAACATGGTTTCGCAAACTTCATCATCCTCGACAGTTAGAACTGATTCGAAGTCGATAATGAGACAAATACGGGATGTTGCTAGACTCATTTTTGTAATATAGATTTGAAGAGTGAGTTTTTAGATTTTGAATAGATCTGATGAGGACTTGTGGTGATTTATTCATAGATACGTCCTTCTGAAATAGACATATGGAGCCGATTGAGGGTTATCTGAATAGATCTAGCCGTTATGATGGTCTTTGAAAAGACATGACCTTTTACGTTACTCGATAAAACACCTTTTGAATAATGGATCTTGTGAAACGCCTTTTCAGAGAATATTTTCTAAGATTTTATAATAAATAACTGACCGGTCAAAGAGAACGGTCAATTATCTGGATAGAAAATCCAAACCGATCGGTTTAATGAGAAGCAATCACTTCTCCCTAAGAATGTGCCCGAATTTTGTGAAAATAGTGAGATAGGATCATATTGAATGATCGAAGTCATTATTTTAATAGATCATTCTAATAAAGCCCCATTTTCATTAATACTTGTGAAAGAAAGAGATTAGAAGACATTGCAAAACTGATTCATAAAACGAAATGATCGGTTTGCTTTCCAAATGAGATTGTTTGCTTGACATTGATATAATATTGTTTGCTTGAAGATCCAGAGGTCAGTTCTTTTCTGATTCTTGCTCTCTCCACTCCGTCAATATGTTCCTCCACTCTTTCTTTTGTGAAAAGTTGGGATGGGTTAAGGGTAATTCCACGATCGAGAAAGATGACGATGTCAAAGAATAGACCGCATAGCTGGGGAGAATATCCGGTCATCATTTTGTCGGAGAGATCATTTTCTTCAAATTGTCCAAAATTATCTTCAACCAATTTATAGGAATTCCTTCTATGATGGAAACCATCATCTCAAAAATCCTTTGGAAATAGTAATTAGTTTATTCTTGCTTTTGCCAATGATCTCACTAAGAATCGGATATTCAATGTGTAGGAGCGCTTTAGCTCAATACGTTTCGAATGGATTTTCAGAATGGGAGAGAAGATGACGCATCTCATTGATGACTTCATTGAAGAACGAGAAGTCAAAGAGGCTTTTGATTGGTAGCTCGCAACTTCGTGCGAGATCCATCTCACTGAAGACAAATTCCTGACCTCGAACTGTGGAAAATATAAAGTACTCATGAATTATCTTGGTATTCTTGAAAAATTCAAGAATGACTTCATTGTTTATGGCAAATTGGTTTTCAAGAAAATGCCTTAGACCGGTTGCTTCAAGAGATCTGAACATTGATGAGATCATCACATCTTCACAGGATAAGACTGATTCAAAGTCTACTAGAAGGGTGTTCTTTGAGAGAGTGAGATTCATCTTTTGAGAGTAGTCTTTTATTTGAGATAGTTGTTCAATGATTTTCAATTGTTTTGGTTGTTATAATGTCAGTATTATATAGAAGGAAGAATGAGGTTTAGTCCATTGGAATATATCTTTGAAGTTGTTGGATAGAGACGGATTGCATCTAAAATTTTGGATGGTCAAAGAAGGAAAATATTTATTTCATTTCAAAGAATATGACATTTTAGTGAAATGTTAGTTCTCCTCTTTGAATAATGATTCATTTCTTCGCGTGCGCGTCTCATTATGCATGCCCGTCTCTTCATTCCAAAGATTGATCATTTCACTTTTCGAATCACCCGAAATGGTAGACTAACAACGGAGCTCCATCTTTGAAAAATCAAATATGGTTTTCGTCCTTATCCCTCTAATGTTCGCTATGAATTAATCCTTTACTGTCGCTACTGAGAATTTTGTCGTCACTAAAAATCAAAAGCCTCGCCAGCCATCCCTACATTTTTTGTCACTAAAACATGGATCATGTTGTAAAAATAAATACCGTTGCTAAAATATGACCACATGAATACATTACGGTCGCTAAAGGATACTATGTGATTGTTTTTCTACTAAATCTAATAATAATAAAAAAACTAAGAGTGACATTGAAATAAGAATTTTTAATATAAAAATTCTTACCAATATTCCTAAATAAGAAAACATTACATTTAACAAATTAAAAAATATATATTTAATCAAATTACAATTCCCATATAAATATTTATCAAATTACAATAATTAATAAGAAAGTTTTTAAGAAGAACATTACTCCTTACATGTTTGAAGATAAAAGACTCAAGGACCTCTCCAACCATACTTAAGTTATACACCCCATCAATCTTTTACCCTAATAAGATGATTGAATCAATAACTTTTACCTAAACAAATTTTTAACTAATTAATCAATATATAATAAACCCAACTAATTTCTTTCAATCAATTCTTGGATGATTATAAAATATCTTATATACATATTTCAATGTACCATTACAAAATAAGAAGAATTACAAATCAACATACCTTCATCAAAGAACTCATGTTGCCAAGTTCATATAGACCACGTTTCTCCATTGTCTACAAAACAATAAATTGTAAGTTTTTCTCAATATTTTAAATAACAGTGTCTTCAACACCATTCGTGCAGGTCACTACTTATGCGACAAGGAATTTTTCTACCTTAGGACAGCTAGAGTTACTGTCGCCGTTTACCGGGGCTTCCATTCAAAGCTGTTAACACTTCTCCTTCCGACCTTCCAGCACCGGGAAGGTGTCAAACTCTATACATCGTGTTACCACTTAGTAGATTCCTGTGTTTTTAATAAACAGTCGCTACCCTTTAGTATGTGACGATTTCCCAAGAAAAAGATAGGAGAGCACCCCTTCTCCCGAAGTTACGGGGTCATTTTACCGAGTTCCTTCGACATGGTTATCTCAAGCGCCCTAGTATACTCTACTTTTGAACTTGTGTCGGTTTGGGGTACGGTCAATTCACCGGGAGGATTGCCCTCCTAATTCTATGTTTTTTCATGGAAGTTGAAACTGGCTATGACAACAATCGCGACTATAAACAGACTCACAACTATGGAAGGGCGGTACGCTATGCTCTCTTGCGACCCCTACACTAAGAAAAAGACTAGGGCTAAGGGGCCAAGCCGAGTCAGAAAAGCTTAGATGACTTTTTTGTGAACATTAGGGAAAGGAGAGTGAGGGGAAGAGGGGGTAGCCCTTGGCCCGATCATCCAATTCGCTCCAACAGACATGCATGGTCAATCTCTTGATCTTTTCCTTTTTTGGGTTCTGGATACAAAAATCTATAAAAAAAATATTGTGACATTTTATTTCGTGGGTATCAGGAATCACAATAGGAGTACTAGTCATTTGTGGTTAGAAAGATAACGCAACATTACTTCAGTCTTCCTTCTAGTTCTTACGGAAGCTCTTTCATACCATATATATATAAGATGATAAATGTATTATCTTAAAAAAAGAACAAAATGAAGAAGGAATGGTAATTGAAGACAATAAGTACATAAATATTTATATTACCAAGGAATAGTAGTCTTATATAAAGACAATACTTGTCAATATATTTATATAACTTCAACCAATTTTTGCAACTAAGAAATTGAGGATATAAGATCAAGTTTAAAAATAAAAAGCAAATTATGAAGATATTATTACCGAATAGCTACACAAACTCATAATTCATTACAGTATTACATACTTTTTCTCCAGAATCATCCAGTTATACTAAAACTAAGTAATATATAATAACATCTAGCAAAATTTTGAAAGCGGTAAATATTTATTACTCATTCCTACATAAAATTATAAAGGATTATTCACTAACCTGTCAGGTTAAAAATTATTACGATATTATGTTATATCTTGCACAAATGGAGTTAATGTTGATTCTATCAAGATAGTCATACTCTTCCTTAAAAAGAACCTTTGTTTGAGTACTCCCGGCGCTCAAGAATTCAATAACATTAGTCACGTCTACTAAAATGAAAACATAATTTGAGAAAAATTAAGGTAGATAATTTTTGACCCAACATGAAAGCAAGACCTCAACCAAACACGAAAAAATTAGGTTAGGATCATGTATATTTTTGTTCGGGTCAAAATCAGGTTACCTGATTAATAAACATGTCAAAATTGGGTTGAACATAAATGACCCAAAGTAGACATAATAACCCGTTTATAAATTTCTTTTGTTAAGTTTTAACTATTTTATGTTATTCTTTCTTATTCGCTCACTCATTTTCTTTTGTAAAATTGTTATAAATGAATTTATGATTTAAATTCATTTTTATTTTATGTTGATGTCATTTAAATTTGAAACAGAGAGATGTGAATTAATTATATTGAGTTTGGTTCGAGTTGAGTTAAGTAAATCGGGTGAAAAAGTCAGATTTGGGTCAATCATAAATAAACAAGTCAGGTTCGGATAAATCACAAATAAATAGGTCAAGTTCAGTTTATTGATTTTGACCTAAATTACTAAATAGGTCATGTTCAGGTTAATATTGTTCAACTTGTAAACCTGCCAACTCGAACCTGCAATGAAAGTGACCAAATTGACACCCCTAAGAAAAATGTTGAGGATATATATTTATATATAAAGGACACTAACTAAAACTATTTAAGATGTAATTAAACTATTCAATCATACAAATAAAATAACTAACCTGAACCAAATGATTTTGAACATTCTGCTCAAACAAACTAACAATAAAAATCAACCAAGTGTAATGGCTAAAACAAAAAATATAAAGATTAAGATGGTTTCTTCTAATACATCCTTCGCCCCTACATTTTCTCTAAGAATACATATTAAACATATCTTCAGGTGAAAAAGAAATTTGCTTCAAACTTCAAATATTTCTGAGTGAAGTTGTACATATTTTCTAAACCTTAACAAAGGGATATATAAATTAAGAGATAGTCATCTAAGTTTCCATTATATGAAAAAAACATGTTTGATAGTTTCTAATCAATGAATTACATTTTAATAAAATAGTTTGATAGTATTAAATAATTGTATAGAATAAATTTTAATAATTATATTTTGAAATGTAGATAAGAAAACAGAACTATATAGACCAAACTTACTCGCTAATTCTGGGAGAAACCATAAATGTCTTTCTCTCATGGAAAATGGGCTAGAATAATCTCTAGGACCATTTAGTTTACAAATAACTTGACAGTTGAAATAAATACAGAAAATACCCCTGATTCGCTAAATCCTTCTTAGAAGATTCACCACAAATTGCTTGCTCCAATAAACTATCAATATACATGGATTCATCGAGATAGAACAATAATCAAGTGAATTCAGAACGTACAACTCTTAATTTTACATTAAATTTAACTAAACACATTCCTGTAAAAATAATAATATCGCAGTCCATCCTCTAGAATTTTTTTGATGAACCAATTGAATCCTTATCAGCTCAAAGAACCGTTATACTTCCTCATGAAAATCATGAAAATATTACTGTTAATTTAATTAAATGGAAATGATATTTAGGAAAATGAAATTCACATAAAATTCAAATGTGAATTAATTGTGCAAGTGTGAAATTTGTGTTGAAGCGAAATTGACGAGATCATCCTTTCGAAATGTTGAAAGAAATAATAGACCACTTAATTTCATTCATACAGACGTATGTGATTTAAAAGGAACACCAACACATGTTTGATGCAAATACTTTATTACTTTTATTGATGATAACACAAAATATTGTTATGTGTATATTCATACAAGTAAAGATGAAGGTATAGAGAAATTAATTCTTTATAAAAATGAGGTTGAAAACCAACTCGGTAAAATGACCAAGGTGTTAAGAAGTGATAAATGAGGTGAATATGAATCACCTTTTGCCGAACTATGTTCTCAACATGGTATAATATATGAGACAACAACACCTTATTCTCCTCAACAAAATGATACGGCTGAGTGGAAAATTAAACATTCAAAGAATTGATGAACTCACTTCTATTAAGTTTTGGTCTATCATAGTCTAGATAAGGTAGTTGTACCATTAACTACAAAGGCAAAAGTTGGACAAAAAACTATTGATAGTATATTTATTGGATATGCACAAAACAATAGTTCTTATCGTTTTCTTGTATTTAAACCGTACATTACGGATATTCATAAGAATACGATAATGGAATCAAGAAATGCATCATTCTTTGAACATGTATTTCCATATAAGTCTAATGAAGAACAAAGTTCTCCAAAAAGATTTCTTGAACTAGATGATCAAGAAAAAGAAAATGAAGTTGAGGTTGAACTTCGACGAAGTAAACGAGCTAGAATAGAAAAATCATTTGGTCCAAATTTATTACTTTCATGATGGAAAGTAAACCTCAAACGTATAATAAGGCAATTACTTCGTCTAAAGTGCATCAATGGAAAGAGGCAATTAATAGTGAGATATAATCTATCTTGCAAAACTATATGTGGGAATTGGTGGATCTACCTCCAGGAATTAAAATACTAATTTGTCGATGAGATTTCAAAAGGAAAATGAAAGGTGATGGATTAATTGAAAAATATAAGGCAAGATTAGTGGTAAGAGGATATCGCCAACGAGAAGATCTTGATTATTTTGATACATATTATCCGGTTACGAGAATAATATATATTCGATTGAATTTTGTGATTTCCTCTTTGCGCAATCTAGAAGTTCATCAAATGGACGTAAAAACTATTGTTTTAAATGGAGATTTGGAAGAAGAAATTTATATAGATCACCTGAAGGGTTTTCTACTCAAGGGCAAGAAAATAAAGTTTGTAAACTGATTAAGTATTTGTATGACTTAAAATAAGCTCCAATACAATGACATGAGAAATTTAACCATGTTATGATCTCAAGTGGATTCAAGATCAATGAATATAACAAATGTATTTATATTAAAGACACAAAAATGGTTACAACATTTTATGTCTTTATGTAGATGACATACTTATCATTAGAAATAATGATAAAATGGTTAAATCCACTAAAGATATGTTAAATTTAAAATTTGACATGAAAGATATGAAATTGAATTATGTGATTCTTAGAATCAAAGTGATTAAAACATCAAAAGGGATAGTTCAAAGTCAATCGCATTATGTGGATAAGATTCTTAAAAAAATTAACAAGGATGATTCTGCATTGACTAAAACTGTGATAGATACGAGTCAACATCTATCTAAAAATTATGGAGAGAGTGTTTCACAATTAAATTATTCTCGAATAATTGAGAGTCTAATGTACTTAATGAGTTGTACAAGACCAGACATAGACTATATACTAAGCAAACTCAGTAGATACACGAGTAATCCGGGTAATAAACATTAGAAAGACATTGTACGATTATTTAGGTATTTGAGAAATACTCGTGATTATGGTCTGCACTACACGAGCCATCATTCTATTATCGAAGGCTACAATAATGCTAATTGGATTTCAGATATAAAAGATTCTAAGTCAATAATTGAATATGTATTTACACTTGGAGGTGCAACTATATCTTAGAAATATTCTAAAAACTGTTATTGCTAGATTCACGATGAAATTTGAATTTATAGCTCTTGACAAGTGTGTTGAAAATCTGAATGTCTATATTTATTCTTAGAAGATATTCAAATTATGTCTAAGAATATACCAACATTTTTTATTCATTGTGCTAGTCAATCTGCGATCGGACGAGTTAAGAGTTATATGTATAATGATAAATATAACATATACGTCATATACATAATACCATTAGACAATTACTGTCTACTGGAATTATCTCAATTAATTATGTTAAATCTAAAGATAATATCACGGATCTTCCAACCAAAGGGTTAAACAGAGAGTTGGTATTAAAGTCCTCATAAGGAATGTGACTTAAACCTAAAATAATTTAGTATTAAGGGAAACCCAACCTATGATGACTGGAGATCCCAAGAATTTGGTTCAATGGGACAACTTAAATATACTAAACTTGGTAGATTGCTATTGGTGAAAAATCCCTACGATAAAATAACATTTCGGAAAAGGATAAGCACACAGACTTTTAATGATTCTTTGTGAACAAAGAGATCACCTATTTGATAGAGAAGTGGGGCCCTTTTGAATGTATTGTACGGATCAATTCTAGACTCTCTCACAGAACCAAGCGAGTGTTCACGGCCAAAACGAACACAATCATGAGAAATGACATGTATCAAAAATAATTATATGTGAAAGTGTGTAATTGTTTACACAAAAGGCAGAATAGTTCAAGGACATCGAGTCTACTAATCGACTAGTAAAGTTATATACCTTCATAAGAAAGATTCAAAAGGTTACACTTGCCTAATTTATGTAGGATTCAACTATTGAATCTTTCACCGGTTAATCTTTCAATTTTCATTAATATAGGGACTTGTTGGAATTAAACTAATTCTATTAATTCAATGGAAATCATATTTGTGATGAAATTCACAAAAAAATTCAAATGTAAATTAATTGTTAAATTTAATCCAAATAAAATTCTCACCTAATTCAACTATAAATATTTGAATCAAAGAATTGATTAATAGTTTTAGAGTCTAACTTCAACTATAAATATTTCTTCACTTTGTATTCCTCTAAATACATCATTTTATCATTTCACATTCTAGAATTTCAAAAGTCTTTTATATTCTTTGTGAGTGTTCTTTGTGAGCGATCTTCAAATTCTTGACTCGACTAGTTCTCTTGAAACTCGGTGATTGTGATTCAAATAATTTTTCTAGTTCGCTGTTATAGTGGTTTTTTGTGCTAAACAAATTGTAGGTTCCGTTGTACCCTGTGAAGTAACCACTGACGAAACTCTTCAGAACATACGAAGACGGTAAAACTATTGTAAGGGAACTGTGATTTCACATGACTCAGAGCAAACAAGAAGATTTTTCTTCATTTTATTACATAATCTGTTTTATTTTTTTTTCTATTGTCATTGTTTACAATAATATTTACGTGTAATTATTACGAGATAAGATTACCAATAATTACTATTATTGATGAAGCCATCAAAATTACCAAGAAGAAAGATAGTTGTTCCCTTCATGTCAGAAGATATCTTTGTTGCCTTCTTCTGAATCAAGACTGAATTGTTAAACTAGCACATATGATTGATTTGTTTGCCATCTGCATTATTCATAAACTAATTACAATGGTGGAAATAAACTAGTTAAAGTGTTAAACAATCTCACCTTCACTAAATGATTAACTAACTTGTAATATATATATCAAACTGAAAATTATAGTCCAATATAAATTTGAAAATTATAGTTTTATATAAATCTAATTATAGAACCATTAAAGGTTTTGAACAAGATTTTTTCCTTCCTTCTGAAGATATAATCAGATCACCAAACAAAATTCTGATGTGAATAAAAGATGAAAAAGATCATAACTATCTATCCTTCTTTTTCACATTACTTCTCCAACCCATGAGTTTTCCTATAAATATAACAACGAATATAGGTTTTAACCACATGTAAAGAGATAAACAAAAGAGAGATCTATTTGGTAGCAGACAAACCTGGTTGCTTAACAGAGGGTCCTATCTCAGATGGAATAGAGTCTTCAAACAAATGTGGTATGCAATTATATATAAATATATATAAATATTATTTTTTCACTTTTTTATTTTAGTATTAAATATATACATATAACTTTTTGGAGGGCTCTGGACATAACATGAAATTGAGTTTCAATCAATGAACTGAATTTCTTGGAAATGTTTAAAATGCCTGAATCAACTCAAGAAAATTATAAAATTACTAAAACTAATGTCAAACCTTTATTTATGGTTGGTAGACTTTCAACTCTTTTCAATGATGTTGTTTAAGATTGGCTCTTAGGAGGTGAGGGTTTGTATTGGATCACAAAATATTGTTCTCGGTTCTTTTTACTTTCATTTAAACCATTACAAAATTTTGACAATTTTTTTACAATAGAAGTTATTGGGTTAAATCAAAAGATTGAATCTGGTGAAATAGTTGATTCTATAATCCTTCTTTTATTTTTTAGATGATATTTTAAATTGCACTAATAATAATTAATTTCAATGAATGATTATGTACAAACTCTCAAGACACGAAGGTGAATTGGATGCCAAATATTACTATTCAACTAAGAAGATCTTGTGAGATGTTTTGAAAAATTATATTTAATTTATTTTAATGAGTTTTGTTTTGATTATAATTAAATTCATATGTCTTTAATATTTGAATATTAATGGAAGACTTAAAAAATATTTAGTAAATTAAGTTCATCATAAATGGAATAGTAAAAAAAACTGAAAAAACTGAAATCAAATTACAATTATTATATTGGAGAATTATAAGATGGATGAAAGAGACTAATCATATTTGGTTTTATTAATGTTTTTTCTTTCATCAATAAAAAAATGTTATTATTTTTAAAATTTAACGACAATATTTAAAATTGGAATAAAAAAGCTCACCATTAATGATGATTTATAAAAATCGCAATTAATCTATTCAATTATACCGTGATATATAAATTCGTAATTAAAAATTTATTAATAACAGATAACCGTCAATTTTATGACATTATATAAAACCGCAATTATGGCTAAAAATAAACCTTACTATTAGCAACATTTTATATAAATCAAACTTAGTGCTCAAAACATATAATTGCAGTATTTATATATAAACATTTATATATAAATGTTTACAAATTTATTATTAATATTTATTATTAAATTTATAATTATATATCAAATTATTATATAAATAAAATATATTAGTATAATAAATAATAAGATAGAAGACTAACTATTATTTTCTAATATATATATATATATATATATAATTTTTTAAAATGTTCAATATATATTTTGTTTGATTTAAATAGAATTAACATAACACCCCGCAATCATAATTTTAAATTAATTTTGGTGTGTATCCCCGGAAAAACCTCTTGTGTAGGTTCTTGTGAAAATCTTGTGATTCGAGAAATTCAATATCGATTTACGTGTTAAAAATTTTCTTTTAAATTAAAATATTATTGTAAAAGATGTAACTAATTCCTGACAATTTTTAAAATTATTTAAAATTAATTAATATCGTAGTTAAATTTTAAATAATCCAAGGATTAAGGTAATCAAATCACAGTTTAATTTTTTAGAAAATCATTTAGTTTAAATTAATTAAACATAATTAATTTAAAAGAAAATTTATTTTAAAATAAATTCACCAATTGATTTTTAAAAATCAATAAAAGTTGACAAACGTATTGACTAAAGTTTTTACTGGTGAAAGGCTAGTTCGTAGTTCGGTGATACTGGTGAAAGGATTTCGCACTTCATCCTTTGTACCCGTTTTAAAAACGCCTCTACTTATAAAGTTAACATTTGAAAATTGGTTGTATAACGTTTGAGATTTAACCAATTATTCTTTCGGTGAAAGTCATGCTTCTAGGTTTTATCGATATCTAAAATTTATTTTATTTTTATTTATGTAGGAGAATTGGCATGATACCTTACAGGCATCGCCCCCAACTTAAACTCAACACGCTTCCTGATGGAATCGAACTCATGTTCTTTTAGTATCTTAAGCCAACACTTACCACTAGGCTACCTTGGTGGGTTATCGTTATTTAAAATATTAAAACACCAATATTTAAATGCGGGTACTTATTGCGGATGATAACTAAAGAGGATATACCTGAAAAATACTAGTCATTTTAAAGGCATCAAGGTTGAGAAATAAACACAAAACAAGCCTTTGTCTAATTTATTTTATGAAAATATCCAAAAAAATATTTTAGAGTGCCAAATGATTTGGAGTGCCAAATTTATAAAAATAATTTTGTATATTGAAAAATGGAACAAAACATGCCTTAGGACCGGAGTCCTAAGCTAGGGGTTCATTTTTAATGGTCGAGGTCAATAAACCTTCGGTTAAGGTCGAGGAGCCCCTCGGTTGAGGCTCGGGATCTTCGGTGTAAGGAGTAAAGTCCCTTGGTTGATGTGCTATGGACTCTTGAACCTGTATTGATCTTACCAGTCTAGGTGTATAAACCCATCGACCCTAGGTTTGCCTAGAGATAAGTTTCTCGGTTGAGATGTATAAACCTATCGGTCCTAGGCTATCTCTAGGCTAAGTCCTTCGGTCCTAAGTTTGGGAGCTCTTTGTCCTAAGCATTGGATTCTCACTCCCAATGTCGAATATCTCGGTCCTAGGGTTTAGGATTCTTGGTCCCACAGTCGGACCTCTCGGTCCTAGGGTTTGGGATTCTTGGTCCCACAGTCGGACCTCTCGGTCTTAGGATTTGGGATTCTCGGTCCCACGATAGGACCTCTTTGTCCTAGGTGAAAATCCCTAGCCGGATTTCTCGGTTCTAGCTCAAGAACATCGGTCGGATTTCTCGGTCCTAATTCGAGAACATCGGTTAGACCTCTCGGTCCTAACTCAAGAACATCGGTCTTAGGTTTCGGTCCGGATTGAGGATCCCTGGTTGAACCTCTCGGACCTAGGCTAACAAGCCTTTGTTCTCAAGAACACAAAAATGTATGTTTTTAAATTCATTTTTAGCTCTGATTCTTTGATCTAAGAGATTGGGTAGCTTCACAAAGCTCATAGGAACATGTTGATTATCACTCAAGCTATTAATCGATCTAGATGATAATTAATTTGTTAAAAACAGTTTGTGATCAATAATTAGATTTTTGATCTTAAAGTTGTTTTGAAGTATAAGCAGTTATCAAATAGCTTCCTTATACTACATATACTTTATTGGTACTAAAATAAGAACATTGTCAGTTCGTTTAGACCAATTAAAGAACTCAAAAATTTCAATTTATTATGAAAAAATTGATGGAACAAACATGATTCAAACAGTGGCCTAACATCATTACAATCATAATGTAAAGCTTTCTGTGTTGTGATACAACAAAATTAACCCAAGAACAACAAACCCGTTTTTTTGATTTTTTAAATTCAAATTTGAGTTTTTTTATTTAGATCGATTCTATCATAACTAGATAGTTTCTAAATCATCTAGGGAATTAATTTTGAACCATAAAACATCATAAATAGTAAGCATACAAGCTTATGCAATTTGAAATATAAAAATTTCAAATTCAAACTGTAAATATGAATTAGAGGGTGATTGGAGAACAATCTTTGATCCTTAGGAAATCTTTCTGGATGTTCAGATTCAAACTTTAATGCCTCAAACAGAAAAATTGAAAAATCAAAAGCTTAAAGCTTTAATGGCGGATTTTTGTTTTTCTTCGATTTTGAGGTTATGAGTTGGTTCTTAGATTCACAATGACTCATGAGTGTATTTATACTGTCCCTGAGTTAATGGAGGCTCAAAGTGTCCTAAATCGGAAAAAATCTATTAATGGCTTTTGGATGTTCTTGGCTTCAGTCGCCGGAGTAGGGATGATTCATCCCTATTTTGATAGGGCGAAATGATCACCATCGTTGGGTGATCATTTCAGGATTTAAATGAGACAAAATGGCGGACTAAAGATTGAGTTCCAACTTGGCAAAATCAACCACAGAAATTCAATCTTATCTGCTCGGCTTCACAATGAAGAAGAAGAACGGAGTAAAAAAAACAATGTCGTTTATGGCGCGTTTAAGTGTTCTGTTTGCGTTCTATTAGCATTCTGTTAGCCTTGGCATTCTATTACATGTTTTGCTGCATCTCGGGAGCGTGCTATTTCCGCTAAAACGGGCTACATATAATGCTATAACACGTTGAATGTAATTTAATCTTCTCTTTTGTTTTCGGCTACACCCGATTATAGATTTATTTAATTTTAAAACCTTTTTCTTTTATATTTGATCTTTTTAAATACACAAAATATTAAAATAAATATGGTAAATATTTTTCCTTTTTTTTGTATATTTTTAGGGTTAAATAAATAATTGTTTTGAATGAAATAGATAGAACAATTCATTCTAAATTATTTATTTTTGTCCCTTAATTTTTCAAAAATTATTTTCAAATAAATGAGTACAACATTTATTTTAAATAATTTTATTTTTATTATTTTTTACCATTTCCCTTAATAAATTAGGCTTTAATTATCACAATAATTAGCCTAATTAATTGTTTTAATTGGTTTTTGGCCATGAGGTTAATTATTTTAATTTTATTTATTTAAAATAAATCAAAATATGTATTTTAATATTATATATTGGAGTGTAAATTTTAGTTCTTATAGAGTTCCCCTCTCAAATCGAATTTGAATACAACAAACTAGTTTTCAAAACCTTGATTCGAGTATGACATTTAACACTAGGTTATCTAGTCCAATTTATAATGAAGATATAACTAGTAGCGTGTCGTGGTTGGTGTGACATGTTGATGATGTTTATAACATTTTATCAACGTGATTCCATGCATTGTTTTAGGGATCTTTCTTTGGTGCTGATCCTAACAAAGATGATTCTTGAAAATTTTGTTTTATAGCACTAGTAGAAAATGGAGTTTTGGTAACGAAGTTTAGTAACGGCGCTATAACGCCCTTACTGATAATTTTTATCTGTAACGATTATAGTAAACCGTTATTGTTATGAAGATATCAGTAATGGCTATATAACACCGTTACTGATGAAAATGTTCAGTAACGGGTATATGAAAAAACCGTTACAAATAATAACGTTTTTAATTTATTTTTTCCGAAATAAGGGTATTAGTAACAATTATTCTTAAAATCGTTACTAATATGACTTCACCTTTTATTTTACTACATAGTATCAGTAACGGTTTTAAAAATAACCGTTACTAATGTTAAAAGTTAAAGAACTATAATGAATTTATGCTTCTCTTTCATTCTCAAATCTCAATTAAGGATAACATCTGATTTTAGAAGGCACTACCGCTGGTCTTTATCTCTTATTCTCATCCATCGTAGTCGCCGACTATAACAACTCTTGTCGCCGACTATAACAGGAACGCTATTGACGTATATACTTCACATGTTCTGTTTCACAATAGGTCAGTTAATCTCTTTCTCTCTATATGAATTCACGATTTTATCTTAAAGATGTATTTTTGGAATGGTCTTGAGTCATTTAATCATCATTGACTAGATTTGATATTGTAGTAGCCATTTTAGAATGATTGATTGATTACTTGAGGTTTTAGTACTATCTGATAGCACATGGTAAAACTTTCCTACCAGGTGTTTGATGAAATGCTTGAACCATCTATTAAACTATTGAATGAGATTATGTAACATTTGTAATATGTTAGTTTGAATAGTTCAAATTTTATATAACCTTTTTATCAGTTGATTATCTGCAAACCCCCATTGCATAGCAATAATTGGTTTTAAACTTTATAATTTCTTTATTAGTTGATTATCTTCAAACTTATGTATTTCTGTGACAGAGAATATAACTATTACTTTAATCCAAATAAAGTAACATTGTGTCATGTAAAGTTACATAGTATAGGGTCAAACCAGAAAATATAACATTCTGTAATGTTTGTAGAGGGGAAAAGTCTTATTAACTCAATTTCTTTTGGTTAAGGGTTAAGCTATTTCATTTTCTAGCACCTAACAAGAAAGGAAACAAAGTTTCATTATTAATCACATTAATTAGGTAACTTGGGACAAATGCTAGATTAGTGTGTGTCTCATTGATAAGTTGTCCTGCAGACAAAGATCACCTAGTATTTTTGTTAATGAACCATCATTAATATTTATATTAGTTTCATGATGGATGATAATGATAGTTATATGTGGCAGGTGGTTATAGAGAAATTAATAGAGTTTGATTTGTTGAAGCATGCCAACAAGCCTTCTTTCTCCCTTAGTGGTGGAAACAAATGTAAATTATTTGTTGCAATTGTTATGATTGGAGTTCCTCCTATAGTTATTCTTGATGAGCCATCTACAGGTGATTTAACTGTCTTCTATTAATATTAAGACAAAAACTTCTTCGTTTTTGGCTGTCAAATAGACCAATTCAGACCTTCAGTATAGGAGGATAAACTTGGTAGTTTTATTGATCATATAGTAGGCTTCTTTTTGAACTATAGTTTTGTAATCCTATACTAGACATTTGGTTTTTGCGTTTATACTTACTCAAAATTATAAGGCCACTCCATGTGACACATTTTTTCTTTTTCTTATAAGCCCTATGCATCAGAATTGGAATAATGGTATCTAATGGATGGATTTATTGGGTGTTCATTGTTTAGTGACTTTCTATCATCATGCAAAATGCACACTTCATCATACATTCCTTGCTTTGATACATCTGAAGGTTGGTGGCCGACCAAGATGCATTAGAAGTCCTCAACATCTAATATCATGTTTTGGGAATCATTTTGAGCTTCAAGTATATTACTAAACATGTTCTTATCCCCCTCTATCTATATGTTAAACCCACTTTATACAAAAATGATTATTTTCCTTTTTATAGTTGAAACCCACTGATACTAGCTTGGAGGATTTGGAGAATCTGTGTCGTTCAATTCAAGAAAAGTTATTCCACATTCCTTCTCAACAAAAAGGCGGCTTATTGAGTGACCTTGAAATTTTTATTGGGGGCTAATGATTCCACATCAATAGAGAGCACGTCTATGTCAGAGATTAGCTTGTTAGAGGATACAAGAGCTTGTGTCTTCAACAAATTGCTTCACATGATAATTATCCACTTGCTCCTGAACTACTCTTGATTTTCACCTAGGTAAATTGTAAATCTTTTTATGTTTTCTCTTAAGAGAAGGAACCATTTTTGCATATGGTGTGACAAGCAGTGGAAAGACACACATTATGCATGTAAGATCGATCTCTTCCTTTCATCATTACCTTTGTGTTTGGGTTTGTACAATTGTATTAGAATTGCAATAGCAAGATGTTTCTCAATTTTATATTTAGACCAATACCAGATGTGGTTAGTGTATTTCTTAAAAAGTTCTTAACTATAATGTAAATTCAGTGACATTTTGGCTACTATTGAAAAGGGGGATCAGAAGTCTCTGGGTATTATTCTATTAGCTATGAAAGATACTTTTAGTATCATTCAAGAGGTAATTCATTTGTAATGTGGAATCCTACAATAATTACACATGATAAAAGAAAAAAATTAAAATGAAATTATCTGTGTGTTAGACTCCAAATCGTGAGTTTCTTCTTCGTGTCTCATACTTGGAGATCTATAACGAGGTAATCTTCTAATATTTATTTTAAACTCTTGAAAATTGGTCTGTGCTTCTTCTTTGTAGTATTTGCGTTTTTGTATCATGTACTGGAAGTATTTTTGAGTAATTTAGTATGTACATAATTTGCGTGCTTGAACCATTAATTTTTGTTGGACAATGATTTTTCTGGAAATGTGTAGTGATTAGTTTGACCTGAAACCCCTTGTTAATGTTCAAGATTCTATCCTTTTTTCTACCGGCTTAGATTGATTCTATTGCTAATTCACTTGTTTATATATTGCTGGTATCCAAATTCCTTGGAAGAGGAGGTAATTAGTCTTTGTGTTTCCATCTGTTCTATTTTCTACATGTACTTTCTCTATTTGTTGACTTTGTAATCTGTTTTAAATCATTGCATTACTATGTTGAATTATTTTGTGTTCAATGGTAACATATAAATGTGCTGGGCTCACTGTATCTGCTTTAGCTAATCTATCTACGGCGAAGTAACTTCTTACTCTTGGAACAGTGTTAATACTAACATGATTTAACATTCTTCAACCATAGGTCATTAATGACTTATTAAATCCAGTTGGAAAAAATCTAAGAATTAGAGAGGATGCTAGGTTGTCCAAGATTTCCTTATGTTTATACCTATATTCTCTATTGTTATTTCACTGAGTTACAATTTTTTGCATTTTTGGTTGTTCTATGCTTTGTTTGGTATAAGGAGCCATATTATCCTAAGGTGTGCTTAAGAAGTTTTCTGATTGGTTTAATATTGTAATTGTTTTCTCACTGCTGATGTAGGGTACATTTGTTACATTTTTTGGATTATGATTGTGGTATTTGGATTGATGATTGTGGTTTTTGGAGTATATTAATAGTTTTGGAAAATAGATAATTATTATCGTTTAAATATGTACAAATATAATATATAAAAAAAACGATTATGTTTTTTAGTAACGGTATTAAAAATAAGAAAACCCTTACTAGTAATATATCAGTAACGGTTTTATAAATAAAAAAAACTGTTACTAGTAATATATTATAACAGTTTTATAAATAAGAAAACGGTTACTAGTAATACTTTATCAGTAACGATTTAACCTTGGTTAAAACCGTTACTAATGCTTTATCTATAACGATTTTAACCTTGGCTAAAAATGTTACTATTGTTAGAGGAGTATCAGTAACGACTTTTGAAAGCCTTAAAAGTCGTTATTGATACTAGAAAAGTATCAGTAACGCTCGTTTCTGTAACAAATGGTAACAGTTTTATTCGTCGTTACAGAATGTTAACAGTAACGGTTTTTTAGCTTTCAGTAACGGTTTTTTCTCTTACTGATACCCTTTTTTCTACTAGTGTAGAACTCAACAAAGTACCTATAAAATCCTGTCTAACATGAATATCAACAGATTATTTATGTTTTAATCATCTATAAATAACTAAGGGTTATTGTTAAGAGATATACAAAGAACATGAAAGCTTTAGTAGCGTTTCATGTGGGTTACTAACAAGTAATATTTCACGGCGATCATAAACATATGATCATGAGACTTATCAATAGACAAGTCTTAGTGAGAAAGTCAATAGACTTTCCTTTAGGACTTACTATCGTGTGATCATGTATATATGATCATGGTATCGTCAATGTTTATCACGAAAGTTAACAAACTTTCCATAAAGGGTACTCGCAAGTGAGTTTAATAATGATCATGTATAAATGATTATGGTGTCATCAGTAGATAGACATTCATGTGTCCATAATTGGGAAAAACCATTTATCAGAGAACTAGATCAGAACATGACTGTATCCGGGAACAGGACTTCATTAGAGTACATATCAGAAGATAGGATTTCAAATAGGACTTTGTAGGATTACTTATCAGAAGATAGGATTTGAAAAGGATTATGTATAAATAATCGTTGTGCTTGTCGACAAACAAGGTTTAAATACCTATCAAGAGATATGGTTTGTATTAGAGAACGAGACTTCATTGGAGTACCTATCAGAAGATAGGATTTCGAACAGGAATTTGTACAATTCTCTAACGGAAGATAGGAATTCAATAGGATTATGTACAAATAATTGATGTGCTTGTCGTCAAACAAGGCTTAAATACCTATTAAGATATAGGGTTTGTATCAGGGAAGAAGACTTCATTGGAGTACATATCAGAAGATAGGATTGAGCAGGACTTTGTGGGATTACCCATCGGAAGATAGGATTTTAACAGGATTATATACAAATAATCGTTTTATTTTTTGACAAACAAGGCTTAAATACCTAACAAGAGATAGAGTTTGGTTACATATCGAGTGATATGGTTTTGTTCAAGAACCTATCCAGGGATATGGTTTGGAGGTCTCTATTTGAATGACAGGGTTTATCATGATCATGTATAAACGATCGTTGTGCTTATTGACAAATAAGACTTTGTATTTTTGTAATTTGAGAAGATATACCTATTCGAATGATAGGGTTTGGATACCTTTTTGGGGGATAGGGTTTTGATACATATTCAGGCGATAGGGTTTGAATACCTATTCGGATGATAACGTTTTTGTTGTTTTGTTCGTGGACCTATTTAAGGATAGGGTTTTAAGGTACCTATTCGAATGGGAAGATATGGTTTTGGGACCTATTCGAATGATAGGGTTTTAAGGTACCTATTCAAATGACAAGGTTTGGTTTGGGGAGCTATGGAAGAATAGGGTTTAGAGATACCTTTTCGAATGGCAGGGTTTAGTTACATATAGAGTGATAGGGTTTGGTTAGAATCATGTACAAATGATCTTTGTGCTTGTTGACAAACAAGACTTGAATACCTATGGAGAGATAGAGTTTCTATTTTGAGATGTTTGGACTTAGTGATGTTTGAAGAGGTGATACTTATCGAGAGATAGGGTTTTTTTGGAATCGTATATAAACGATGTCTCGACTTATTAACAAATATGGTTTATAGATGGAGTCGTGTATGAACGATTAACGCACTTATATATAGATAGGGTTTCTAGCTGAATCATATATAAATGATGTCTCTATCTATAAACATATAGGGTTTATAGATGGAATCGTGTACTAACAATTAACGCACCTATCAACATATAGGGTTTTTAACGGAATCATATACAAATGATGTCCGAACCTATCGACAAATAGGTTTTACAAGAGAAATCGTGTATGAACGATTCACGTACCAATGAACAAATAGGGTTTTTAACAGAACTATTTATAAATAATGTCTGGACCTATTGTCAAATAAAGTTTACAGATGGAATCGTGTATGAACGATTATCGTACCTATCAATATATAGGGTTTCTAACGGAACCTTATACAAATGAGGTCTCGACCTATTGACAAATAGGGTTTACAGACAGAATCTTGTACGAATGATTAGCGCACCTATGAACAGATAGGGTTTAGATACCTAAATACAATTAGTGTTTTTAGTAGAATCGTAAAAACGATATATAGCACCTATCAACATATAGGGTTTTGGGATACCTAATAACATTAGGGTTTAAACGGGCTCGTGTACAAACAATATCTCGCACCTATTAACGAATAAGGTTTAAACTCCTAACTACAATTAAAGTTATTTTAGCGGAATCGTAAAAACGATCTATCATACTTATGAACAAATAAGGTTTTGGGATACCTAATAGCAATGAGGGTTTAAACGTGATCGTATACGAACGATCTCGCATACTTATAACAATAGAGTTTTAGATGCCTAACTACAATTAGGATTTAAAACGAGATTGTGTACGAATGATCTCACATACCTATCAACATATAGGGTTTTAGATACCTAACTAAAATTAGGGTTTAGAACAGGATATTGTACGAACGATCTCATGTAGCTATCAACATACAGGGTTTTGGATATCTAACTACAATTAAGGTTTAGAACGGGATCGTGTATAAACGATCTCATGTATGTATCAACAAATAGGGTTTTGGATACCTAACAACAATTAGGGTTTAGAACGGAATCGTGTACGAACGATCTCACGAACCTATTAACTCATAGATTTTTACCTAACTACAATTATGGTTTAGGAAGGGATCGTGTATAGACAATCTCACGCACCTATCAACATATAGGGTTTTGGATACCTAACTACAATTAGGGTTTAGAACGACATCATGTACGAACGATCTCACATACCTATAAAAAAATAGGATTTTGGATATTTAACTACAATTAGGTTTTAAACTTAGATCGTGTACGAACGATCTCATGTACCTATCAATAGATAGGGTTTTGGATACCTAACTAAAATTAGGGTTTAAAACGGGATCGTGTACTTACAATCTCATGTACCTATAACCAGATCTCGTGTACAAAGAATTATCCATGATCATAACCTTTTAGGAAGGCGACCAACACCTTGAACTTTTGATAAAGGAGTGCAACTTATTTTTGGTTGCTCGACCCGAAACCACATTTCTTGAAAGTTTAACTCATCGCAAGATATTTTGGAGAGGAATTTGACTTTCTTCTTTGGTTTTTTATATGACATTTTTCTTTTATTGGCTCGCGGGTATATCTGGTAGAATCGGTACATCATTTCTATTTTTATATGTAATCATGATTCAGATCTTAGATAGACAACGAATGGTGATTTCAATACCTCAACCACTTGAGCCATTTTCTTTTTTCATTCCCGAAGTTTATATGGTAGAATTAGTACATAATGTTCTTATCGTATCAATCAAGACTCGAGTTTGAGTGAGCATGAATGGTAATTTCAATACCTCAACTAACACAGGTACATTTCTCAATTCTTTAGAGATTTTCGGAGTTTATTCTTATTCTCTTATTGGAATTTATAATTTTTTGGTTTTTTCTTCCTTAAGAATGAGTTTCAAACCTCTCATTCTTTAACTAACGCAACGATGAGGTGTTCTTTCTCAATTTGGAAATCTAGGCCTTGCTTTTATGAGGTTTATTTAGGTTCTTTTTCCTCAAAAACATTCGATGGAGTGTTACTCTTAGGATAATCGCCTACAAACGAAAAAATATCTTATGACTAATATCTCTTGAATCGGGTTTATTGTGAAATATTCGATTTTGTTTATGATAATATGACTCATAAGGAAGTGATTCTCTTGGGTTTTCCCCTACTTATTTCCTAAAATCCGAAACATCGGCTCTAGAATGAGATAAAGGTTTCTTTCTTTCTCAAAAGATTTTTTTTTCTCTTGAGGAAGGGACTGGGAGTTTTATTTATGTAAGTTAGAATGGGCCCGCAAATATGAAGATTGCCTACGTATCTTCTATCCTTTTTTTAATAAGAAGAATCAGGTCTCCGTAGTTCGGACATGAGTTCTTTGTCCATGTTCCAAGTAATACAAAACTTGAGATTTGATTATGTTGAGATAAGCTTCTTTCAAGGTTGAGCTTAAAACTGTTCTTGACATGCTTGATATTATACATAATAAATATTAAGCGCATCAAGATTTCTTGGCGTAATGAACTCTCCGTGTTCTAGGTTAGATAAGATGATTGTTGTGTAGAAAGAAATTTGAAGTCATATAGTAAAGTCTGTAATCATTTGGTATAATATTAATTTGAGTTTAATTAGCATGTGTTTGATTATTTGTCATATGTCTAAATTATTATATATAATTTATGTACAAATATATTTAAATTTACTTTAAAAAATATTTAAATCCGGTTCAACCGATTGGAACGGTCGGACCGAAGATCGCCTAGAAAATCGAGTTAATGACCGAAACAGTTTTCAAAATAATGGTAATATGTACAAGGAATGAAATCATCGATTTGAGAGGTTGATTCGAGGCATGTGATTAACACAATTCCTTTTAAATTCTACCATCTCTCATTGTACAAGAGTTTATCGCAAATGATTATTTTCTAGGGTACAATCAATCTAACATTGATTTATTACTAGAACTTGACAAAGTACCTAAATTGATTATCTATTTCAAGAAAATATATTAATTTAAGAACTCAAAAAACTCTTAATTGAGTGAAGAACTCGAATAACACTCAGTAAAATAAAGAAAAAATATTTTCGAGATCCAAAATGATAATAAATTCATGAAGAAGAGATGTGAGATATTTTGAAGAGATCCAAAATTATGAAATATATATAGCTGGAAATTAAATGATCATAATAAATTCATTTATCAATCCAACCAAACAAATATTCATTGATTGCGATATTAAAATCAGAAGTTAAAATATTCAAGATTACTATACTTCTTATGTGTCTCAGCTATTAGTTGTTTTCTAATATAACGTTTAAAGCACCATTAAGCGTTTTTGATAAATTGCTTAAAATATGATCGACTACCAATCAACTATTTATCCCGTTCATATTTGGGACTCAGTGATTTATGTTGAACAAGTCACCGTTATAATCCCTACATAAATTTAAAATATTTAAGTGAGAATAATAGCCGTCTCTGTTTACACATACTTGTTGATCTTTTACCATGTCCCGGCTTCTCGGATGGTTTCAAACTCGACCAACGGGAAATAAACGAAAGGAAATTATTTAAGGGAGGCAATGAGAGGATAAGTTTTGTTTGCAAGCGAACTCAATAATGTAAACTAATTGATCGAAGTGGTAGCTCTAGTAGACCCATAGATAATGGAACAAATTCATAATATTTTTTTTCTTAAATAACTAACTCTTGTCGCACAAACTACTATAAATAGGTTAAACATAAGATTTGAAAAAGAATATTAAGATAAAATTGACATGTGGTCAACTTCTAATTGGTTAGTGTTATGCATTGTCTAAAAATAAATTGCAATCTTAGTTTTATCGTAATTTCTCTTCTTGCAATGATTGTTGACAATTCCATTGGTAATTTATAAATATATAATCTTTGAAATTTTAAGAAGTTCTTAGAAATTTATTATCCATTAACGTGTATTTTATCCTTTGAAAATTCAAAATCCATAATTTCAAATAAGAATGATATTTTCTTACCTAGTGGAGTTTTGGAAATATTATCCTATATTGTATTTATTTGTATATCTTGGAAGCATGA
This sequence comes from Impatiens glandulifera, assembly GCF_907164915.1. NCBI lineage: Eukaryota > Viridiplantae > Streptophyta > Magnoliopsida > Ericales > Balsaminaceae > Impatiens > Impatiens glandulifera. Next base: position 165,616 of record NW_025919557.1, on the reverse strand, counting down.
GTGATGTCTTGTTTCTTAGCAACTTTTGATCTTTTACATATATATATATATAAAACTAAAAAAATTCTTGTTTTTGATTTTATATTGTATATAAATTAATAAATATATAATTTAATTAAATTTAATTTAATGTGTAATAACTAATTTTGAATAAGACAATGGTTGGAGGAATACACTTTTATAGAACTCTTGTTGTTTAGCTTTTTCCCTTGTATAATTTTATGGTGGGCTTTATAAAATTCAAAATCATCCAATATACATATGACTCTTGAAAATATTGAGTATTTCAACCCCTTATTCCAATTTAACCTACACAAACCAAACAAAGATTCATTGATTACATAAGTGAAAATATTCAAGATTACTGTACCTTTTGTGTGTCTCGACTAAGAGTCACTGATTTGTCTTCATTGCTTGTTAATATATCGTGTGTTAGTCCCACTAAGTTTTTTCGATAAATTGTTTATCCCGTTCATATTTGGAACACGTTGATTTATGTAACTGTTATTATTCCTACTATAATTTAAAATGTTTAAATGAGAATAAAGTTCATAATATTTTATTTCTTTAAGTATCAAACTACTCTAACTCTAAGTAGGTTAAACCTAGGATTTGAGAAAGAATATTAAGATAAAATTACACGTAGCCACCTTCTAATTAGTCATTGTTATACCTTCTTTAAAATTAAATTAAAATCTTAATTTTATCATAATTTTTCTTATTACAAATTTGGAATTTGAAGAAGTTCTTAGAAATTTCTTATCCATTAACGTGTATTTTATCCTATTTAAATTAAAAAAAAAGTTAACATAAAGATGCATATATTATAGAGAAAAGATAAAAATATATATTTTAACCAAAGTTAAAAAAATTATTTTAAAATCAATTTGTTAAATATGGATACTAAATTTAAAAAAGAATTTCTTTATCTCCTTTAATATAATTTTTTATGGTGACTATATTATTTTATAATATGTTTGTTATATTCCCGAGTTAACAAATTTCTTAACCTGATCTATTTTGTCTCATAAAATGGGTCGTGCGTTGTGGTGCGAGGACCCGCAAATCTAACATTTTTTAAACTTAAGCATTATATATATATATATATATATATTTCTTTTATTGTAATAATTGTTGACAACTCATTAACGTGTATTTTATCTTTGCAAACTCAAAATCCATAAATTCAAATAAGAATAATATTGACAACTATACAACAGACCAGATATTCATGAATGGAAAGATAAGGACAATGGGAAGCTGGTATCTAAGAAAATGTGGGAGGTAACCCAGAAAAAGCGCAGAAAGTAGAATGAGGCTTCTCTTGTAAGGTCAACTAAGATTATCCATCGATACCAGTTCATCTTATGGCTCGCCTTCTGATAAGACTCAGCACTCAGGTTTGTATTAGGAAATATATGAGCATCCCAGATGCGATTTGTCTTCTATGTAGAGGAAATGAAGAAACCATAGATCACCTATTTTGGAGCTTCTGTATTACTTCGGAGCTTTGAGGCAGATTCTATAAAATCCTGAAGCGGATCAGTTTCATGTGCGAATGGAATGAAATCAAAGAAGCGACACTACTCAAAGCCAAGGGAAATAGATTTGCAACAAGCGTGTTGAAGTGCGACTTTAGAGGAGTGGTGTATAACATTTGTCAAGAACGGAAAGCAAGGGTATATGGTAGAACCCGCAGGAGCGTTGAAGAGTTATGGAACAATATTGTATCAGATTGTAGCGCTCTGCGGGAACGTGGAGAAAAATTCCAAGCAAGGAGCAGAACTTGAATATCTGCAGGAACTGGAATTTACTGTTTTTTAATCTCACTAGAATTGAATACATTGTAATTAGTTAATTCATTTATGTTTTTAGCTTTTTAGCTTTTCTTCAGAATGATACGACTTCAAAATAATTCTAAGCCTGTCTAGAATAATCTCTTAAACTCGTGGTTTTTTTCACATTTTTGAGAATTTTGAATGAAATGATGCTAAGTCGTTTTTTCCAAAAATAAGAATGATATTGTATTAGTTAATGAGTAGAGTTTTGGCAATATTAGCCTCTTGATGTCTTCTTTCTTAGCCACTTTTGATATTTTTTACATATATACAACTAAAAAGAAATTTTTTGGAGGCAAATCCTTATCTGGAATTGTTGTTGCTTCACTTTCTTCTCTTGTATAATTTTTTGGCATGCTTCATAAAATCCAAAATCATCCAATATACTTGTTTTACTTAGGTGACTGGAAAATTATGAATATTCTAACAACTAACTCTAATTTAATCTACACCAACAAAGCAAAGATTAATTTATCACAATATTAAAATCTTAAGTTAAAAAGTTCAAGATTAATATATCTCTAGTATGTCTAAGCTATTAGTCACTAACTTGTCCTCACTGTTTGCTAATATAACGTGCTTTATTCCCAATAAGTGTTTTTTTAACCAGTCACACTTATAATCACCACTTTAATTTAAAATGTTTACGTGTGAATAAAATTTGTATTATTTTTTTTCTTAAGTATCAACTCTTTCTACACAAACTATTCTAAGTTGGTTAAATGTAGGATTTGAGAAAAAAATGGCACGTGGTGAATTCTAATTGGTCATTATTACGCAATCTTAATTTTATCATAATTTCTCTTGTTGTAATAATTTTTGACAATTCCATTGGTAATTTATAAATATATAACCTTTGAAATTTTAAAAAGTTCGTAGAAATTTTTGATCCATTAACGTGTGTTTTATCCTTTGTAAATTCAAAATCCATAAATTCAAATAAGAATGATATTGGAAGTAGAATTTTGGCAAAATTAGCTATTCCTTTGTATATCTTTTAAACATGAGTGATGTCTTCTTTATTAGTCACTTTTGATCTTTTACATATATACAGTTAAATAGATTATTCTCTTTAATTTAATGTGTCACTAATTTTAGATAAGACAATTATTTATTTAAGATAATTTAATCAAACTATTTTAAAAGTAATAGAAATTTTCTAAAAGAAAAAAAAAATTATGATTAATATATAGCTATTATAATTGGGTAGATTGATTCCATACTCAGAATTAACGGATTAGATTAATGAAAATGATGGTTTAATATTAGTAAATATAATATTTATTTATGAAATAATATATATATATAATTAAATAGTTTAATTATAGTGTTAAGATACAAAGAAAATTATTATTTATTTATAAAATAATATATTATTAAAAAATATTAATTAAGGAAGGATTATAATATTTTGGATCTTCTATCCTTAAATATTCTTTATCCTATTCATATAATAAAAAGGTTAAAACCTTGTTAAAACCTTCTAACGACGTGAGACGAACAAAAAGTGCGACTCAACACAATTACTTATTTTAAATATTTGTGAAGTACAAATATAATAACTTTTCAAAAATATTATAAGTTACTTGAGATTACAATCTTTCCAACCAAGAAATAGTGCTTGTTACCCTTTTTCATTCGTTATAGCAGTTGAAGACAAGAAGGTCTAATTGACCTCATGTGAACTAATTAGAGGAGCAAATGTGAGGTTCTTATCTTCTTTGTTACCAATAGACTGAACCAATTCACGTATCAACATTTATATTTATTTTCTATGAACAATACACATTAACGATCTTATAAATTTAGTATATAGATCATGAGATTATGTGTTAGATTTAGATCTAAAATTCCGTTTAAAACCTAATAAATTCCAACACTTGGTACGAGGATTAATCTTGCATAAATCAACAAATTAATTGTTAATTTGACACATCTTGAATTTAAAATTGATGACAAGTTTTATATGATAAAATTGTAAAATTAATATAAAGATTTTGATTGACTAGAATATAATTTTAAATTTTAAGTTTTATAGTATATTTTATTACTAAGAACCAATTTTCGATGTACATATTAGATAGATTTGAACAAGAGATGAATATGAACAATCAAATCATTCAAAGAGTCATAGGAAGATTTGGAATTTGAAAAATAAGATAGAAAATAGGATTATGTGGATAATTGGATTTTGGGGAGGCCAATAAGTAATAAGCACATAGATAGTCTTATGGGTATGTTACAAATTTTGATTAAAAAATAAAATATAATAAAAAATTATATGATTAGGCTCGAAAAACTTGATGAATCTTGTCTAAGCTCGAATTCGGCTCGAATCTTAAACGAGTTGGCTCGAGCATGGCTCGAATTAGATTTTTATCGAACTCGAATCAAACTTGTACCAAGCAGCTCACGAGCGGCTCGACTCATTTACACCCATACTTTAAACTCAATAATTCATACTCTCGTCGACAATTTAAAAAAAAAAATAGTTTTGTAATTTGTTTCGACTCTTTAAAGGGATATAAATTAATTTATATTTGTTTCGTGTTTTTGTTTTATATTTACATTTTTTTGAACTATTTTGTTGTTTAATTTGTCTTTAAAGAAACTTTGTGATTTGTTGCCTTTTTTACTTAAATTATTTTCTTAAACAAAATGAAAATTGTTAAATATAATGTTAGATGAGGGACATAGTTTTGAGTTTAACAAGATTAATTTTTTTAAAACGGAAATTTTGCCATTTCATTAAACACCCCAAAAATGAGAAAAATCGACACGACTTTTTGAAACAAACTAGACAAACACTAATTTGATTTTAAAGAAAAAAGAGTAATAAATAAATACAAACTACAAATAACAAAAGTCCACTAACTCGTCTTATACAAACATAAATCAGTGACTTTTTCAAATATATTCCCTCATTATCGACAAAGCATCCAGTTCTCCGAAGTGATTATAATATGCCTTAATGTATGTATTAGAGATTTGTTGTCATCAAAGATGATATCATTCCAAACTTGCACCTCGTTTCTCATAGTCATTAAAAAGACTCTAGCGTTTCTTTCCATCCATGTTTGATACACAACCTCCCCAAAGTAACACTTCATGACAATATGTCGAATACTTGAGGCTTATTTACTGCTCGTTTTCGACTTCTCACTACGCTCACTCTGTTGCACAGAAACAGATTCTATCAACTTACAACACTCACTACTCACACATAATAGATGAACTTGTAATACACATGAAATTCTAACACACACTGATTTGAAAACTTTAAGCAATATGTGAACGTTAGCAAGTTTGAAAGATTGAACAAAATGTTATCGTAGAAGGTCGTACCATTTTCAAAAGGTGGTTTATCCGGTTGAGTTCTCTTAAATAGGAATATGACAACGGTCATATTTTTATTCTTCAACGGATATATTTCCTTGATAGTACATCGTCTCTTGGGTCTAATTGGTTGAGGAATGTTGTAGTACATTCTTGGGATATCAAATGATTTTCTTTAATAAGAAGTCAACATGGCCATTAAATGAGTTAATGATTTTTGAGGAGTAGATCATCATGCAGATTTTCCATCTAATGATTTGGATATTTGGGGTAGTGTGAGAGATATCTGCTCTAAAAAGGTTGTGTTGGACCTATAACAAAATGACCATCTGATCTTCTTTACCAGGCTTCTTCTTCCCAAAAGATGTTTCATCAAAATTATATTAAAATGTTAGTGGAATAGTGTGACATATGAAGGCTTCCTTCTGTAATAACCTGAAATGTTCTGTGTTGCACTAAAAGGGAAACTGTTGGCTGCTCTCAGTATAAATCTTTCTTAGCATAAAACCGATTCTACCTCTTGGATCTGACCGATTAAACTACCAATCATTTTACCGATCTACCCTTTTTATAAATAACCGGTGAAGTTAATGTTGCGTGGATTTTACCGATTTTGTGTCTTGTATAAGAACCAAAGATTTTACCAAATAAATTACCGAAATAATTTACTAGACAAGGATTTTACCGAAAGAATTACCGATTCTTCTCTGAGAGTAACTAATTAGTTTTACCGATCTTATTGAGCGGTAAAACCAAATTCTTCAACCAAACCGATCATATAGCCGATTGAAGAAACCAATTGCGCAGCCTTTGTAAAACCAAAGATATTACCGGTTAAACCACTGGTCGGTTTACCGATTCCTCTTCATAACATATATCCGATATTTTTACCGGTCAGTTAATTGAGCGGTAAAACCGATTTCTTATTACTGAGCCAATTACTACTAATTCCGGTTTTTGACATATTGCTAATAATTTTACCGAACAACCTGCAAATCGGTAAAACCGATTTCTTTCACCGAATCCGAATATGTAACCGGTTGTTCCTCTTTGATAGATATCCGAGCAAAATAGAGCTTTGTAAAACCGAAGGAATAGAATACCAGTTTTTGTTTTACTGATTCCTGTATTTCTAAACTTCTTGGCTTTCCGGATTCCTTTTATCTTTCACAAACGATGGATTTGGTTAAGTTCATTTCAATAATTACTTACTAATTATTTATATAATTTATCTATCAATTTCTCCCTTTTTTATTATTTAAGTTAAATATTCAAAACCTTGTAATCGTTGACCGCTTAAGTTATTTTACTTTTTAACAATTTCTCCCTCTTTGATATTTTAGAATAAATTATCAAAGACAGTTTATTTTTATGAAAAATATATCTTTTAATTTTTCCTTTTTTGTTTGTCTTAACTCTTAATATTATCGAAACCAGTATTTTAAAAAACAAATTAATTATGATGAACTTATGTTTAATGGATATAATAGAAGGAGTTATGAAAACATAAATCAGATTGTTTCAGTTCCAAAAACTCAGAAAGTAGCGACATAGTAAGTAAAAAAATTAGATTGAAAATTAAGATTTAGTGTTTCCCTCCTTTCATTTTTGAGATCGGTTGGGAGAGGTCTTCTGCCATTCATCTGTTTATGAAGCCCAGAGTCGGTTAACCAGCAATGTTAGTTTCGAAATTTCTTTCACTTGGATGATCATTGTGAATGGAGCTCCCACCAACTCGACGTAATCTTCGGTTTGACCGAGCACTTTGTGGAACAACCTCTGAAGGTAGAACTTCCAGTTGAGGCTCGGATGTGGCACGTCTTCCCCTTTGAATCAACGGGATTTCATCTTCTTCTTCAACATCGTCCGATTTTTCAGTCTCCGGATTTTCAGTCTCCGGTTGTGCATTTACCGGTTGTTCAGTTTCCGCTGCCACAGACTTTTTGGTTCTTTTTCATTTAGCCGCTCTAGGCTTCTTGGCGGTAGGTGCTTGCACGACTGTTTCTTTATTAATTTTCTCCTGGAGTTTTCGTGCGGCTTCTTCATTGGCCCTTTTAGTAGCCTTAGCATTCTCATCTTCCTCTTCTTGAATTCAACAGACAGCCTCTTCATGCTCCCTCAACTTTTCAGCATCGGCAACACTATGAGACTTAACCAGTTCATGGAGTTGTGATGACATGAGTTCAACGAATGTTTTAGAGATAATAGGATGTATCCTGCCTACTTCCTCCCATACTTGTGCCAATTTTTGATTGTGGGACCTTGATGAAGATGCCCGCTCTCTAAGTGCTTCGGTTATTTGGGCTTCCATGGATGCTTGCCATGGGGCTAGAGCCTTTTAGATCAACTGCTCAATGTTCACCCTTAGTAGTTCTTCAGAAGAGGGTCGAGATGAGCCGAGAGCGAGGGATTGTAAAGGAAGTGCCCCATGAGAACTGACATGAAGAGATATTTTCGTGCAGGCCGGTCTTTCAATGTTATTATCTCTTGTTTTATTGTGATTAGAAGACTTACCCGATGATGATTTGGCAGTTTCATTTCTGGTTAGTGATGGGATGGAATTGGCAGTATCCTTCCCATTTTCATCCTTGGATCCATGTTCTTCCTCTGATTCGATTCGACGTTGTTCGGCTATCTCATTATATCTCTTTTTGCCTAGTCCGAGGTATAAAGAGTTTTCTTTAGCACACGGACCATGGACATCATATTTATCGAATAACTCTCGTTCTTCTGATGGGGTCCATGTGGGTTTAGATGATTGATCCTTCTCAAATGTTGGCCTCACAACTCCAACGGTTTGAGTCTCACCTTGGATAGTGTGCTTTTCTTCAACCGGTACAGATTTCGGTTTTCCTACAGTAGTGACATGCATTCCTTCAAACTTGGAGATAGTGGAAAAAAGTTCCTCCATAACAACCTTTAGTAGTTCAAAAACATTTCTATCCACTTTTGTTGTGTCGTCGTTTAGATTGAGATCCACTTCCCATTTCTCGATAATTGGCAACAACGCTCTCCTTATGGCATTTGCTTCAACCAGATTACTCCTTGTCAATGCCTCGGGTATATATGTAGTTTTTGTTAAAGAGAATATCACTTGTTGTAAATCCAGGAGAGAAGACCAATTGTTCTCTTCTGGAACTTTAGGGAGAACCTCGTTGAAACTCACCTCCATCCTTGCGTTCGCCCACACATAGAATACGTCAATAGTCTCACTCGCTTTTTGTTCAACCTCTTTAAGGATGAGGGTAACAATTTTCTCAGCCTCTTCATTGTCTTTACGAGGATATTGTATTTCATCAACGATTGGAACGACCGATTCGACCGTCATCTCATTTAAGATAGGACTATTCTCGATTTTAATTAGGATTATCTCCTAATTTCCTTCTTTTGTTTGATCTGTAGCGGTTATTTCTGGATGACCGGTTTCAGGCATTTTGGACTGATCGGTTTTAGGTGGAGATGACCGATCTGTTTTGTCAGCATTATTGTGATCGGTTTCGGCCATCTTCCTTGCTTCATCAATAATATATATCTGTTTGGTTTCAACCATCCGACCGGTCTCATTAACAACATTTAACTGGTCGGTTTCATCCATCCGATCGGTTTCAATAACAACTTGGTGTATAATATATGATACCACCAGTTGAGCTTCTAAGACTGCAAGCTCAATTGGTAGTATAGGAGTGTCTCTTTGAGAAGTAGTCGTAACATTATTAGTAGGCGAAGTTTGAATATTTACCTCAGGTTCGTTTATCTCTTGTGCTGAGGAAGTCCCACCAGATTTCTTTCGTTTAGTCACGACCCGGTTACCAATGCTAGCGGTAGATTCAACAACATCCCAAAGTTTTTGAAGAGATTCCGTTCGATCGACCAGTTTAGGAAGCCTAGACCCGACATCATTTTCTTCGCTAGCTGCTCCTTTAACAGTTGGTCATTTGACGGGTACTTCGGACATGGACCCTTTAGCCTTGCTCGCCTAACAAAGTATCTCCCTGTACTAACAGAGTTTAGGATTTTGTAGTGAGGAAGTGGGGTATCTGGACCGGTAGGAATTTTCAGATTAGTGAGGATCTTCCCAATCTGCAATGCCTAGCCGAGACTCCCGGTAGACTCAGGAGTGACCATTTCACATAGAATGCCGAAGAGAATGCGCCCCAGTTGATTTAGTCACCTCTCATGACAGCACCCATCATGTCGAACTTTGACCGAGTGATGTTGTCAAAAATTTTCCCTTTTGCATGAAGCGCCTTAGAGGTGATGTCGCATAAAACCCTGTATACAAACTTTAGGGATTTCTTCTTTCCATTGAACTGTACCGGTAAATATGTATCGGAAAGTATCGTCTGAAGCTGGGAGGTTGAGGTGCGAGATAGTGCCTTCGAGAAGTCATGGCCTTTCGTCGGAAGTTTTAGAACTCCTGCGAATAAGCTCTCGGAAATAGTAAGCTCTACCTCCTTGACCTTTTCCTTGATAGCGTCGTCCACTATTTTTTTTTGTCGAAGAACTCGTGAACGACCTCCTGATAGTATATCGCCGGTCCGTCGAGAAAATGTGGTAGTCCATATTTTTCAATGGATTCAATTAGTGTCCGCATCTTGATCGATCCTTCATGCTTGATGCATTCAAAATCAACCTGCACAAAGTGATTGAACAACGCATTGTCTCTTCCTAGGATGAAGTTCTAGGTTTAGCGAAGAAGAATAGTATGATTTCTAGTAAGTTATGCCGGTTAAAGGATCTTTTTCCAAATTGGGTAATGAACCGTTACCCTTTGATGTGTGACCCCACATTCCCCCCAAAATAGGCAAAATTGGCGCCTTGTTTGAAAATGGGTCTTTTCCCAAAGTAAAAATAAAAATTAACCGCTTGAGTTTTAATGATTAATATTAAATCATGTATGTAAATGCAGTTCATTAAATAACCATTTTTAGGCATGCCGATTTTAACACATTTAATAAATTATCATTTAATTAACATTCAATGCATATAAATGCAACTTAAATAATATTAATAATATTATGTCGATTTAACAAAATAACCGGTTTTTCATGAGAACTTAGACTAGAATATGAAACGTTTTAACACCCTAATTTCATTCCCTTAGACTTTTGCTGCCTATATCCTATGGATCTAGCTTACGACCTTTTCTTTGGTCAGAATTTTGGATGGTCTAATGATGGTTCCCAATCCGAGATTGGAGTTCAGGGAAAGAAGAAGGCTACTAATCTAAGGAATGTAACCAATCATTGGTCGAGGAGATGAGATAGTTTTCTTCAGGTTCTCGAAAATGACTTGTGACTAGTTGATCGGGGTGCCACAGACTATGGTAATCATCATTTTGAAGATATTTTTGGTATAGAAGTGGGTGGATTCTTTTGCCAGGAGGCTTCTGTCGACTATGTCACAGAGAATCTGAATGTGATGACATAGCCTTGATTTGAGCCCATGAGTTTCCACCGGAATCTGAGAGATTGAGAAGAGAAAAACAATATCTTGGATGACATTTTCTAGAGACAGTGAGAAATCCAAAAAGCCTTCAGTGGGGAGATCAAAAATTGACCGAGATCTGCTTCTCCAATCGTGATAGATTCACCTCTTAGCCTTGAAACGATTAAGTCGTTGATGATTCTGGCATTTGTGAAAAATTTGATAACTTCTTCTTCAAGGATCCTTCGGGATCCTTCAAGGAATTTCCTCAGACCAGAAGTGGCCCGAGATTCAAACATGGTTTCGCAAACTTCATCATCCTCGATAGTTAGAACTGATTCGAAGTCGACAATGAGACAAATACGGGATGATGCTAGACTCATTTTTGTAATATTGATTTGAAGAGTGAGTTTTTAGATTTTGAATTGATCTGATGAGGACTTGTGGTGATTTATTGATAGATACGTCCTTCTGAAATAGACATATGGAACCGATTGAGGGTTATCTGAATAGATCTAGCCGTTATGATGGTCTTTGAAAAGACATGACCTTTTACGTTACTCGATAAAACACCTTTTGAATATTGGATCTTGTGAAACGCCTTTTCAGAGAATATTTCCTAAGATTTTATAATGAATAAATGACCGGTCAAAGAGAACGGTCAATTATCTGGACAGAAAATCCAAACCGATCGGTTTTTTGAGAAGCAATCGCTTCTCCCTGAGAATGTGCCCGAATTTTGTGAAAATAGTGAGATAGGATCATATTGAATGATCGAAGTCCTTATTTTAATAGATCATTCTAATAAAGCCGGATTTTCATTAATACTTGTGAAAGAAAGAGATTAGAAGACATTGAAAAACTGATTCATGAAACAAAATGATCGGTTTGCTTTCCAAATGAGATTGTTTGCTTGACATTGATATAATATTGTTTGCTTAAAGATCTAGAGGTCAGTTCTTTTCTGATTCTTGCTCTCTCCACTCCATCAATATGTTCCTTCACTCTTTCCTTTGTGAGAAGTTGGGATGGGTTAAGGGTAATTCCAAGATTGAGAAAGATGTCGATGTCAAAGAATAGACCGCATAGCTGAGGAGAATATCCGGTAATCATTTTGGCCAAAGAGATCATTTTCTTCAGATTGTCCAAAATTATCTTCAATCAGTTTATAAGAATTCCTTCTATAATAGAAACCATCATCTCAAAAATCCTTTGGGAATAGTAATTAGTTGATTCTTTGGCAAGAATGCTTTTGCCACTAATCTCACTAAGAATCGGATATTCAATGTGTAGGAGCGCTTTAGCTCTATACGTTTCAACTGGATTTTCAGAATGGGAGAGAAGATGACGCATCTCATTGATGACTTCATTGAAGAATGAGAAGTCAAAGAGGCTTTCGATTGGTAGCTCGCAACTTCGTGCGAGATCCATCTAACTGAAGAGAAATTCCTGACCTCAAACTGTAGAAAAGATAAAGTACTCATGGATTATCTTGGAATTCTTGAAAAAATCAAGAATGACTTCATTGTTTATGGCAAATTGGTTTTCAAAAAAATGCCTTAGACCGGTTGCTTCAAGAGATCTGAATATTGATGAGATTATCACATCTTCACAGGATAAGACTGATTCAAAGTCTACTAGAAGGGTGTTCTTTGAGAGAGTGAGATTCATCTTTTGAGAGTAGTCTTTTATTTGAGATAGTTGTTCAATAATTTTCAATTGTTTTGGTTGTTATGATGTCAGTATTATATAGAAGGAAGAATGAGGTTTGTCCATTGGAATATATCTTTGAAGTTGTTTGGATAGAGACGGATTGCATCTAAAATTTTGGATGGTCAAAGAAGGAAAATATTTATTTCATTTCAAAGAATATGACATTTTAGTGAAATGTTAGTTCTCCTCTTTGAATAATGATCCACTTCTTTGCGTGCGCGTCTCATTATGCATGCGCGTCTCTTCATTCCAAAGATTGATCATTTCACCTTTCGAATCTCCCGAAATGGTAGACTAACAACGAAGCTCCATCTTTGAAAAATCAAATATGGTTTTCGTCCTTATCCCGCTATGAATTAATCCTTTACCGTCGCTACTGAGAATTTCGTCGTCACTAAAAATAAAAAGCCTCGCCAGCCATTCCTACATTTTCTGTCACTAAAACATGGATCATGTTGCAAAAATAAATACCGTTGTTAAAATATGACCACATGAATACATTACCGTCGCTAAAGGATACTATGTGATTGTTTTTCTACTAAATCTAATAATAATAAAAAACTAAGAGTGACATTGAAATAAGAATTTTTAATATAAAAATTCTTACCAATATTCCTAAATAAGAAAACATTACATTTAACAAATTAAAAAAAATATTTAATCAAATTACAATTCCCATATAAATATTTATCAAATTACAATAATTAATAAGAAATTTTTTTAAGAAGAACATTATTCCTTACACGTTTGAAGATAAAAGACTCAAGGACCTCTCCAACCATACTTAAGTTATGCAACCCTAATAAGATGATTGAATCAATAACTTTTACCTAAATTAATTTTTAACAAATTAATCAATATAAAAGAAACCCAACTAATTTCTTTCAATCAATTCTTGGATGATTATAAAATTTCTTATATACATATTTTAATGTACCATCACAAAATAAGAAGAATTAAAAATTAACATACCTTCATCACAGAACTCATGTTGCCAAGTTCATATAGACCACGTTTCTCTATTGTCTACAAAACAATAAATTATAAGTTTTTCTAAATATTTTAAATAACAGTGTCTTCAACACCATTCGTGCAGGTCGCTACTTATGCGACAAGGAATTTTTCTACCTTATGACAGCTAGAGTTACTGTCGCCGTTTACCGGGGCTTCCATTCAAAGTTGTTAACACTTCTCCTTCCGACCTTTTTTGTGAACATTACGGAAAGGAGAGTGAGGGGAAGAGGGGGCAGCCCTTGGCCCGATCATCCAATTCGCTCCAACAGACATGCATGGTCAATCTCTTGATCTTTTTCTTTTTTGGGTTCTGGTTACAAAAATCCATAAAAAAAATATTGTGACATTTTATTTCATGGGTATCGGGAATCACAATAGGAGTACTAGTCATTTTGTGGTTAAAAAAGATACCGCAACATACTTTAGTCTTCCTTCTAGTTCTTACGGAAGCTCTTTCATACCAGATATATATAAGATGATAAATGTATTATCTTAAAAAAAGAATAAAATAAAGAAGGAATGGTAATTGAAGACAATAAGTACATAAATATTTATATTACCAAGGAATAGTAGTCTTATATAAAGACAATACTTATCAATATATTTATATAACTTCAACCAATTTTTGCAACTAAAAAATTGAGGATATAGGATCAAGTTTAAAAATAAAAAGCAAATTATGAAGATATTATTATCGAATAGCTACACAAACTCTTAATTCATTACAGTATTACATACTTTTTCTCCAGAATCATCCAGTTATACTAAAACTAAGTAATATATAATAACATCTAGCAAAATTTTGAAAGCGGTAAATATTTATTACTCATTCCTACATAAAATTATAAAGGATTATTCACTAACTTGTCAAGTTAAAAATTATTACGAAATTATATTATATCTTTCACAAATGGAGTTAATGCTGATTCCATCAAGATAGTCATACTCTTCCTTAAAAAGAACCTTTGTTTGAGTACTCCCGGCGCTCAAGAATTCAATAACATTAGTCACGTCTACTAAAATGAAAACATAATTTGAGAAAAATTAAGGTAGATAATTTTGGACCCAACATGAAAGCAAGACCTAAACCAAACACGAAAAAATTAGGTTAGGATCATGTATTTTTTGTTCGGGTCAAAATCAGGTTACCTGATTAATAAACATGTCAAAATTGGGTTGAACTTAAATGACCCAAAATAGACACTATAACCCGTTTATAAATTTCTTTTGTTAAGTTTTAACTATTTTATGTTATTCTTTCCTATTCACTCACTCATTTTCTTTTGTAAAATTGTTATAAATGAATTTATGATTTAAATTCATTTTTATGTTATGTTGATGTCATTTTAATTTGAAACAGAGAGATGTGAATTAATTGTATTGAGTTTGGTTCGAGTTGAGTTAGGTAAATCGGGTGAAACAGGTCGAGTTCGGGTCAATCATAAATAAACAGGTCAGGTTCGGATAAATCACAAATAAATAGGTCAAGTTCATTTGATTGATTTTAACCTAAATTACTAAACATGTCAAGTTCAGGTTAGTATTGTTCAACCCGTAAACCTGCCAACTCGAACCTGCAATCTGAAAGTGACTAAATTGACACCCCTAAGAAAAATGTTGAGGATATATGTTTATATATATAAGACACTAACTAAAACTATTTAAGATGTAATTAAACTATTCAATCATACAAATAAAATAACTAACCTGGACCAAATGATTTTGAACATTCTGCTCAAACAAACTAACAATAAAAATCAACCAAGTGTAATGGCTAAAACAAAAAATATAAAGATTAAGATGGTTTCTTCTAATACATCCTTCGCCCCTACATTTTCTCTAAGAAAACATATTAAACATATCTTCAGTGAAAAAGAAATTTGCTTCAAACTTCAAATATTTCTGGGTGAAGTTGTACATGTTTTTTAAACCCTAACAAAGGAATATATAAATTAAGAGATAGTCATCTAAGTTTCCATTATATGAAAAAAACATGTTTGATAGTTTCTAATCAATGAATTACATTTTAATAAAATAGTTTGATAATATTAAATAATTGTATAGAATAAATTTTAATAATTATATTTAGAAATATAGATAAGAAAACAGAACTATGTAGACCAAACCTACTAGCTAATTCTGGGAGAAACCATAAATGCCTTTCTCTCATGGAAAATGGGCTAGAATAATCTCTAGGCATATTTTCAAGAGCTGCAAGATATAAATGAACCATATATTATATTATAGTTAACCATTTAGTTTACAAATAACTTGACAGTTGAAATAAATACAGAAAATGCCCCTGATTCGCTAAATCCTTCTTAGAAGATTCACCACAAATTGCTTGCTCCAATAAACTATCACTATACATGGATTCATCGAGAAAAAACAATAATCAAGTGAATTCAGAACGTACAACTCTTAATTTCACATCAAATTTAACTAAACACATTCCTGTAAAAATAATAATATCACAGTCCATCCGCTAGAATTTTTTTGATGAACCAATTCAATCCTTATCAGCTCAAAGAACCATTATACTTCCTCATGAAAATCATGAAAATATTACTGTTAATTTAATTAATTAAATTGAAATGATATTTAGGAAAATAAAATTCACATAAAATTCAAATGTGAATTAATTGTGCAAGTGTGAAGTTTGTGTTGAAGCGAAATTGACGAGATCATCCTTTTCAAAATGTTGAAAGAAATAATAGACCACTTGATTTCATTCATACAGACGTATGTGGTTTAAAAGGAACACCAACACATGTTGGATGCAAATACTTTATTACTTTTATTAATGATAACACAAAATATTATTATGTGTATATTCTTACAAGTAAAGATGAAGGTATAGAGAAATTCATTCTTTATAAAAATGAGGTTGAAAACCAACTCGGTAAAATGACCAAGGTGTTAAGAAGTGATAAATGAGGTGAATATGAATCACCTTTTGCCGAACTATGTTCTCAACATGGTATAATATATGAGACAACAACACCTTATTCTCCTCAACAAAATGATATAGATGAGTGGAAAATTAAACATTAAAAGAATTGATGAAGTCACTTCTATTAAGTTTTGGTCTATCATAGTTTAGATAAGGTAGTTGTACCATTAACTACAAAGGTAAAAGTTGGACCAAAAACTGTTGATAGTATATTTATTGGATATGCACAAAACAATAGTTCTTATCGTTTTCTTGTATTTAAACCGGACATTACGGATATTCATAAGAATATGATAATGGAATCAAGAAATGCATCATTCTTTGAACATGTATTTCCATATAAGTCTAATGAAGAACAACGTTCTCCAAAAAGATTTCTTGAACTAGATGATCAAGAAAAAGAAAATGAAGTTGAGGTTGAACTTAGACGAAGTAAACGATCTAGAATAGAAAAATCATTTGGTCCAAATATTATTACTTTCATGATGGAAAGTAAACCTCAAACGTATAATAAGGCAATTACTCCGTCTGAAGTGCCTCAATAGAAAGAGGCAATTAATAGTGAGATATAATCTATCTTGCAAAACTAACGTGGGAATTAGTGGATCTACCTCCAGGAATTAAAATACTAATTTGTCGATGAAATTTCAAAAGGAAAATGAAAGGTGATTGATTAATTGATAAATATAAGGCAAGATTGGTGGTAAGAGGATATCGCCAACGAGGAGATCTTGATTATTTTGATACATATTATTCGGTTACGAGAATAACTTATATTCGATTGATTCTTGTGATTTCCTCTTTGCGCAATATAGAAGTTCATCAAATGGACGTAAAAACTATTGTTTTAAATGGAGATTTGGAAGAAGAAATTTACATAGATCACCTAAAGGGTTTTCTACTCAAGGGCAAGAAAATAAAGTTTGTAAACTGATTAAGTATTTTTATGACTTAAAATAAGCTCCAATACAATGACATGAGAAATTTAACCATGTTATGATCTCAAGTGGATTCTAGATCAATGAATATAACAAATGTATTTATATTAAAGACACAAAAATAGTTACGACATTTTATGTCTTTATGTAGATGACATACTTATCATTGGAAATAATGATAAAATGGTTAAATCCACTAAAGATATGTTAAATTTAAAATTTGACAAGAAAGATATGAAATTGAATGATGTGATTCTTAGAATCAAAGTGATTAGAACATTAAAAGGAATAGTTCAAAGTCGATCGCATTACGTGGATAAGATTCTTAAAAAATTTAACAAGGATGATTCTGCATTGACTAAAACTCTGATAGATACGAGTCAACATCTATCTAAAAATTGTGGAGAGAGTGTTTTACAATTAAATTATTCTCGAATAATTGAGAGTCTAATGTACTTAATGAGTTGTACAAGACCAGATATAGACTATATAGTAAGCTAACTCAGTAGATACACGAGTAATCCGGGTAATAAACATTCGAAAGACATTGTACGATTATTTAGGTATTTGAGAAATACTCGTGATTATGGTCTACACTACACGAGCCATCATTCTATTATCGAAGGCTACAATAATGCTAATTGGATTTCAGATATAAAAGATTCTAAGTCAATAATTGGATATGTATTTACACTTGGAGGTGTAACTATATCTTGGAAATATTCTAAAAACTGTTATTGCTAGATCCACGATGAAATTTGAATTTATAGCTCTTGACAAGTGTGGTGAAAAATCTTAATGTCTATATTTATTCTTAAAAGATATTCAAATGTGGTCTAAGCATATACCAACATTTTCTATTCATTGTGCTAGTCAATCTGCGATCGGACGAGTTAAGAGTCATATGTATAATGATCAATATAACATATACGTCGTATACATAATACCATTAGACAATTACCGTCTACTGGAATTATCTCAATTAATTATGTTAAATCTAAAGATAATATCACAGATCTACTAACCAAAGGGTTAAACAGAGAGTTGGTATTAAAGTCCTCACAAGGAATGTGACTTAAACCTAAAATAATTTAGTATTAAGGGAAACCCAACCTATGATGACTGGAGATCCCAAGAATTAGGTTCAATGGAACAACTTAAGTATACTAAACTTGGTAGATTACTATTGGTGAAAAATCCCTACGATAAAATAACATTTCGGAAAAGGATAAGCACACAGACTTTTAATAATTCTTTTAATAATTTAGTATTAAGAGATCACCTATTTGATAGAGAAGTGGGGCCCTTTTGAATGTATTGCCCGGATCAATTCTAGACTCTCTCGCTGAACCAGGCGAGTGTTCACGGCCAAAACGAACACAATCATGAGAAATGACATGTATCAAAAATAATTATATGTGAAAGTGTGTAATTGTTTACACAAAAGGAGGAATAGTTCAAGGATATTGAGTCTACTAATAGACTAGTAAAGATATATACCTTTATAAGAGAAGGTTCAAAAGGTTACACTTGCCTAATTTATTTAGAATTCAACTATTGAATCTTTCACCGAGTTAATCTTTCAATTTTCATTAATATAGGGACTTGTTGGAATTAAATTATTCTATTAATTCAAAGGAAATGATATTTGTGATAAAATTCACAAAAAATTCAAATGTAAATTAATTGTTATATTTAATCCAAATAAAATTCACAGCTAATTCAACTATAAATATTTGAATTAAAGAATTGATTAATAGTTTTAGAGTCTAATTTCAACTATAAATATTTCTTCACTTTGTATTCCTCTAAATACATCATCTTATCATTTCTCATTCTAGAATTCCAAAAGTCTTTTATATTCTTTGTGAGTGTTCTTTGTGAGCGTTCTTCAAGTTCTTGACTCGACTAGTTCTCTTGAAACTCGGTGATTGTGATTCAGATAACCTGTGAAGCAACCACTGACGAAACACTCCAGAACATACGAAGACGGTGAAACTGTTGTAAGGGAACTGTGATTTCACATGACTCAAAGCAAACAAGAAGATTTTTCTTCATTTTATTACATAATCTATTTTATTTTTTTCTATTGTCATTGTTTGTATTCAATAATATTTACGTGTAATTGTTACGAGATAAGATTACCAATAATTACTATTATTGATGAAGCCATCAAAATTACCAAGAAGAAAGATAGTTGTTCCCTTCAGGTCAGAAAATATCTTTGTTTCCTTTCTACTAAATTAAGACTGAATTGTTAAACTAGCACATATGATTGATTTGTTTACCATCTGCATTATTCATAAACTAATTAAAATGGTGGAAATTGTGATCGATTTTTTTTAAAAAAAAATTTTGATCATTAGTTTAAAAAATCTGGGACACTCTTTAAAAATTTTATTTTTTGAAAACGTTGAGGGGAATTATTTTTAATGTTGAAAATATTTAAGTTTTAAAAAAAACGAGGCTTTATAGACAACTCCATATCTTACCTTCCCGTCGAATCTGGGAGAGATTGGGAGTTTTTTTAATGGTAAGTGTGTCATAGGCCTTTTTTTAACTTTTTTTTTAATAATTAACCTCACGACTAGAGAGTCGCCACCTAATTTTAAAAATTAGGAATTTAAGAGATGTGAGTTCGGCGTTTGGTTACGCGTGGGAAAGGGTTTTTTAGACACTATGTCCCACAACGCCCCTAAGGTCTCTACTAATTAATTTTGGTCTTTTTTAAAACATTTTTACGCTTTACATTTTAGAACTTTTCCATTTTAAGCATTAAAGGGTTTGCATGAAAATAAAAAATAAAAATAAAAATAAAAAATAAAAAAAATAAATAAATAATAATAATAAAAATAATAATATTAAATAAATAAATAAATAAAATAAAATAAAACAAAACTGTACAAAAGAAAACAAATTGTTTTTATTTTTATTTTTTTTACTTAGGGCTCTTCAAATTCTCAAATTCAAATGGCTCTAATGTTTTATAGAAGTTTATTAATATATAATTCAACATATCTAATTATTCAAATAATAATAATATAATAATAATAAAACTGTACAAAGAAAGTTATTTTTTTTCATTATTTTTTTTTACTTAGAAAGTTTAACATATTAGATCTAATTATTCAAATAATAATAATATAATAATAATTACAAAAACTATACAATGAATTTTTTTTTACTTAAGGTTATTCAAATTCAAAAGCCCTTAAAGTTTATACAAAAAAAACATTTTTTTTTTTTTAACTTTCTTTTTTTAGTTATATTTTATTTAGGTTTAAAGTTTACATAAAACATACATAAAGTTAAAGACCTAACTAATAATCATACATACAATCATATTATATAATAAAAAGGCCAAAAGCAATCTTATTAAAGATATATAATAGAAAGACCAAAAGCAATCTTATTAAAGACAAAAACTAAGTAGAGTCAAGAAGCTTACAAAGATGGTTGCTTTCTTGACTCAAGTGGATGAACTCTTTTTCTTCAAAAGGGGCATCCTAAGGGCACTTTAATATTAAAATTTTGGCTCTTGAAAATGTCACGTGCAATGTGAAAAGAGTGCAATGTGAAAAGATAGAGAAAGGTGAAGGTCAAGGTCGAGCGTTCAAGAAGCCTTTGCTAGGGTATTAAGAAGGATATTTATAAGCAAAGCTATGAAACCCTAGGGCCCAAAGGCCCATTTAACACACTTGACCGTTTGAAAAAACTATTTTAAACATTTACAAATATTTAAAATAATGGAACAATCTCCACTTAACATGTCAATAAATATCAAGTTTTCATCCAATGAGATTTAAGCTTTATTTAATAAATGATGTAATACTTGGTGATTTTAAATTTTAATTAAAAAATGATCAAGCCTTCATGCTTCTCTTCAACACACGGCTGAATAATTCTTCCTTTGACAACTTCTTCCTTTATTTTAGCAATCTCTTTTTTCCTTCTTTGACCTAGGATGCTTCTCATTATTGTGTTTACACCGTTATCTTTTTATTTTTGCACGTTATCCCCTTTACACACCCCTTCATCCTACAAAAAAAATATTTTGTTAAAAACACAAATAAACAATTTTATTTTTAATTATTCCTATTTATAATGAACAATTCTAATTAAATATATAAAATGCTAACTAACTTATTCAAGAAATCAAATTTCAAAGTTTAATCTAACTAATCTAACAAACAAAATATAACTAACGAAATTTTATAAAAACGCTAATATATATTTTGTAAAATATTTTTTTTAATTTTTTTTTATAAATACCTAAGGTAATTAATGAAATAAAACCTTGAATATTCTAAGTATAATAACTTCTATAAGTGTTGTAACATAGACAAATTACTACCTTAACTTTATTAAGAATCCAAAATCAATTATTTTCAATGAGTCCGTGAATGAATTCGAGAAAATTTTATAGACTCAGATTTATGTAAAGCATAAATTATAAAATTAGGTGTGAAAAATGAGTGTCTCCAGAAATAAACTAGTTAAAGTGTTAAACAATCTCACCTTTACTAAATGATTAACTAGCATGTAATATATATATCAAACTGAAAATTATAGTCCAATATAAGTTTGAAAATTATAGTTTAATAAAAATCAAATTATAGAACCATTAAAGGTTGTGAACAAGATTTTTTCCTTCCTTATGAAGATATAATCAGATCACCAAACAAAATTCTGATGTGAATAATCAAAGATGAAAAAGATCATAACTATCTATCCTTCTTTTTCACATTACTTCTCCAACCCATGAGTTTTCCTATAAATATAACAACGAATATAGGTTTTAACCACATGTAAAGAGATAAATAAAAGAGAGATCTATTTGGTAGCAGACAAACCTGGTTGTTTAACAGAGGGTCCTATCTCAGATGGAATAAAGTCTTCAAACAAATGTGGTATGCAATTATATATAAATATATATAAATATTATTTTTCCACTTTTTTATTTTAGTATTAAATATATACATATAATTTTTTGGAGGGCTCTGGACATAACATGAAATTGGGTTTCAATCAATGAACGGAATTTCTTGGAAATGTTTAAAATGGCTGAATCAACTCAAAAAAATTATAAAGTTACTAAAACTAATGTCAAACCTTTATTTATGGGTTGGTAGGCTTTCAACTCTTTCCAATGATGTTGCTTAATATTGGATCTTAGCAGGTGAAGGTTTGTATTGGATCACAAAATATTGTTCTCCGTTCTTTTTACTTTCTTCTAAACCATTACAAAATTTTGACAATTTTTTTTATAATAGAGATTATTGGGTTAAATCAAAAGATTGAATCTGGTGAAATAGTTGATTCTATAATCCTTCTTTTATTTTTTAGATGATATTTTAAATTGCACTAATAATAATTAATTTCAATGAATGATTATGTACAAACTTTCAAGACACAAAGGTGAATTGGAGGCCAAATGTTACTATTCAACTAAGAAGATCTTGTGAGAAGTTTTGAAAAATTATATTTAATTTATTTTAATGAGTTTTGTTTCGATTATAATTAAATTCATATGTCTTTATTATTTGAATATTAATGGAAGACTTAAAAAATATTTTGTAAATTAAGTTCATCATAATTGAATGGAATAGTAAAAAAAACTGAAAAAACTGAAATCAAATTACAATTATTATATTGGCGAATTATAAGATGGATGAAAGAGACTAATCATATTTGGTTTGATTAATGTTTTTTCTTTCATCAATAAAAAAATGTTATTGTTGTTAAAATATAGCGACAATATTTAAAATTGGAATAAAAAAGCTCACTATTAATGATGATTTATAAAAATCGCAATTAATCTATTCAAGTATAGACTACCTTAACTTTATTAAGAATCCAAAATCAATTATTTTCAATGAGTCCGTGAATGAATTCGAGAAAATTTTATAGACTCAGATTTATGTAAAGCATAAATTATAAAATTAGGTGTGAAAAATGAGTGTCTCCAGAAATAAACTAGTTAAAGTGTTAAACAATCTCACCTTTACTAAATGATTAACTAGCATGTAATATATATATCAAACTGAAAATTATAGTCCAATATAAGTTTGAAAATTATAGTTTAATAAAAATCAAATTATAGAACCATTAAAGGTTGTGAACAAGATTTTTTCCTTCCTTATGAAGATATAATCAGATCACCAAACAAAATTCTGATGTGAATAATCAAAGATGAAAAAGATCATAACTATCTATCCTTCTTTTTCACATTACTTCTCCAACCCATGAGTTTTCCTATAAATATAACAACGAATATAGGTTTTAACCACATGTAAAGAGATAAATAAAAGAGAGATCTATTTGGTAGCAGACAAACCTGGTTGTTTAATAGAGGGTCCTATCTCGGATGGAATATTGTCTTCAAACAAATGTGGTATGCAATTATATATAAATATATATAAATATCATTTTTCCACTTTTTTATTTTAGTATTAAATATATACATATAATTTTTTGGAGGGCTCCGGACATAACATGAAAATGAGTTTCAATCAATGAACGGAATTTCTTGGAAATGTTTAAAATGGCTGAATCAACTCAAAAAAATTATAAAGTTACTAAAACTAATGTCAAACCTTTATTTATGGGTTGGTAGGCTTTCAACTCTTTCCAATGATGTTGCTTAATATTGGATCTTAGCAGGTGAAGGTTTGTATTGGATCACAAAATATTGTTCTCCGTTCTTTTTACTTTCTTCTAAACCATTACAAAATTTTGACAATTTTTTTTATAATAGAGATTATTGGGTTAAATCAAAAGATTGAATCTGGTGAAATAGTTGATTCTATAATCCTTCTTTTATTTTTTAGATGATATTTTAAATTGCACTAATAATAATTAATTTCAATGAATGATTATGTACAAACTTTCAAGACACAAAGGTGAATTGGAGGCCAAATGTTACTATTCAACTAAGAAGATCTTGTGAGAAGTTTTGAAAAATTATATTTAATTTATTTTAATGAGTTTTGTTTCGATTATAATTAAATTCATATGTCTTTATTATTTGAATATTAATGGAAGACTTAAAAAATATTTTGTAAATTAAGTTCATCATAATTGAATGGAATAGTAAAAAAAACTGAAAAAACTGAAATCAAATTACAATTATTATATTGGCGAATTATAAGATGGATGAAAGAGACTAATCATATTTGGTTTGATTAATGTTTTTTCTTTCATCAATAAAAAAATGTTATTGTTGTTAAAATATAGCGACAATATTTAAAATTGGAATAAAAAAGCTCACTATTAATGATGATTTATAAAAATCGCAATTAATCTATTCAAGTATAGACTACCTTAACTTTATTAAGAATCCAAAATCAATTATTTTCAATGAGTCCGTGAATGAATTCGAGAAAATTTTATAGACTCAGATTTATGTAAAGCATAAATTATAAAATTAGGTGTGAAAAATGAGTGTCTCCAGAAATAAACTAGTTAAAGTGTTAAACAATCTCACCTTTACTAAATGATTAACTAGCATGTAATATATATATCAAACTGAAAATTATAGTCCAATATAAGTTTGAAAATTATAGTTTAATAAAAATCAAATTATAGAACCATTAAAGGTTGTGAACAAGATTTTTTCCTTCCTTATGAAGATATAATCAGATCACCAAACAAAATTCTGATGTGAATAATCAAAGATGAAAAAGATCATAACTATCTATCCTTCTTTTTCACATTACTTCTCCAACCCATGAGTTTTCCTATAAATATAACAACGAATATAGGTTTTAACCACATGTAAAGAGATAAATAAAAGAGAGATCTATTTGGTAGCAGACAAACCTGGTTGTTTAACAGAGGGTCCTATCTCAGATGGAATAAAGTCTTCAAACAAATGTGGTATGCAATTATATATAAATATATATAAATATTATTTTTCCACTTTTTTATTTTAGTATTAAATATATACATATAATTTTTTGGAGGGCTCTGGACATAACATGAAATTGGGTTTCAATCAATGAACGGAATTTCTTGGAAATGTTTAAAATGGCTGAATCAACTCAAAAAAATTATAAAGTTACTAAAACTAATGTCAAACCTTTATTTATGGGTTGGTAGGCTTTCAACTCTTTCCAATGATGTTGCTTAATATTGGATCTTAGCAGGTGAAGGTTTGTATTGGATCACAAAATATTGTTCTCCGTTCTTTTTACTTTCTTCTAAACCATTACAAAATTTTGACAATTTTTTTTATAATAGAGATTATTGGGTTAAATCAAAAGATTGAATCTGGTGAAATAGTTGATTCTATAATCCTTCTTTTATTTTTTAGATGATATTTTAAATTGCACTAATAATAATTAATTTCAATGAATGATTATGTACAAACTTTCAAGACACAAAGGTGAATTGGAGGCCAAATGTTACTATTCAACTAAGAAGATCTTGTGAGAAGTTTTGAAAAATTATATTTAATTTATTTTAATGAGTTTTGTTTCGATTATAATTAAATTCATATGTCTTTATTATTTGAATATTAATGGAAGACTTAAAAAATATTTTGTAAATTAAGTTCATCATAATTGAATGGAATAGTAAAAAAAACTGAAAAAACTGAAATCAAATTACAATTATTATATTGGCGAATTATAAGATGGATGAAAGAGACTAATCATATTTGGTTTGATTAATGTTTTTTCTTTCATCAATAAAAAAATGTTATTGTTGTTAAAATATAGCGACAATATTTAAAATTGGAATAAAAAAGCTCACTATTAATGATGATTTATAAAAATCGCAATTAATCTATTCAAGTATACCGTGATATATAAATTCGTAATTAAAATTTTATTAATAACAGATAACCGTCAATTTTATCACATTATATAAAACCGCAATTATGGCTAAAACATTTATAATGCCGCCGTTAAAAATAAACCTTACTATTAGCAACATTTTATATAAATCAAACTTAGTGCTCAAAACTTATAATTGCAGTATTTATATATAAACATTTATATATAAATGTTTACAAATTTATTATTAATATTTATTATTAAATTTATAATTATATATCAAATTATTATATAAATCAAATATATTAGTATAATAAATAATAAGATAGAAGACTAACTATTATTTTCTAATATATATTTATAATTTTTTAAAATGTTCAATATATATTTTGTTTGATTTAAATAGAATTAACATAACACCCTGCAATCATAATTTTAAATTAATTTTGGTGTGTATCCCCGGAAAAACCTCTTGTGTAGGTTCTTGTGAAAATCTTGAGATTCGAGAATTCAATATCGATTTACGTGTTAAAAATTTTCTTTTAAATATTATTGTAAAATATGTAACTAATTCCTGACAATTTTTAAAATTATTTAAAATTAATTAATATCGTAGTTAAATTTTAAATAATCCAAGGATTAAGATAATCAAATCACAGTTTAATTTTTTAGAAAATCATTTAGTTTAAATTAATTAAACATAATTAATTTAAAAGATTATTTATTTTAAAATAAATTCACCAATTTTATTTTTAAAAATCAATAAAAGTTGACAAACGTATACAAATATATTGACTAAAGTTTTTACTAGTGAAAGGCTAGTTCGTAGTTCGGTGATACTGGTGAAAGGCTTTCGCACTTCATCCTTTGTACCCGTTTTAAAAACGCCTCTACTTATAAAGTTAACATTTGAAAATTGGTTGAATAACGTTTAAGTTTTAACCAATTATTCTTTCGTTCATAGTCATGCTTCTAGGTTTTATCGATATCTAAAATTTATTTTATTTTTATTTATGTAGGAGAACCGACATGATACCTTACAAACATCGCCCCCACTTAAACTCAAAACGCTTCCAGATGGAATCGAACTCATGTTCTTTTAGTATCTTAATCCAACTCTTACCACTAGGCTACCTTGGTGGGTTATCGTTATTTAAAATATTGAAACACCAATATTTAAATGCGGGTACCTATTGCGGATGATAACTAAATAGGATATACCTGAAAAATATTAGTCATTTTTAAAGGCATCAAGATTGAGAAATAAACACAAAACAATCCTTTGTCTAATTTATTTTATGAAAATATCCAAAAAATATTTTAGAGTGCCAAATGATTTGGAGTGCAAAATTTATAAAAATAATTTTGTATATTGAAAAATGGAACAAAACATGTCTTAGGATCGGAGTCCTAAGTTGGGGGTTCATTTTTAATGGTCGAGGTCAATAGACCTTCAGTTAAGGTCGAGGAGCCTTTCGGTTGAGGCTCGGGATCTTCGGTCTAAGGAGTAAAGTCCCTTGGTTGAGGTGCTATGGACTCTTGAACATGTACTGATCTTACCAGTCTAGGTGTATAAACCCATCGACCCTAGGTTTGCCTAGATATAAGTTTCTCGGTTGAGATGTATAAACCTATCGGTCATAGGCTATATCTAGGCTAAGTCCTTCGGTCCTATGTTTGGGAGCTCTTTGTCCTAAGCATGAGATTCTCAGTCCCAATGTCGAATATCTCGGTCCTAGGGTTTAGGATTCTTGGTCCCAAAGTCGAACCTCTCGGTCCTAGGGTTAGGGATTCTTGGTCCCACAGTCGGACCTCTCGGTCTTAGGATTTGGGATTCTCGGTCCCACGATAGGACCTCTTTGTCCTAGGTGAAAATCCCCACCCGGATTTCTCGGTCCTAGCTCAAGAACATCGGTCAGATTTCTCGGTCCTAATTCGAGAACATCGGTTAGACCTCTCGGTCCTAACTCAAGAACATCGGTCTTAGGTTTCGGTCCGGACTAAAGATCCCTTGTTGAACCTCTCGAACCTATGCTAACAAGACTTTGTTCTCAAGAACACAAAAATGCATGTTTTTAAATTCATTTTTAGCTCTGATTCTTTGATCTAAGAGATTGGGTAGCTTCACAAAGCTCATAGGAACATGTTGATTACCATCTCAAGCTATTAATCGATCTAGATGATAATTAATTTGTTAAAAACAGTTTGTGATCAATAATCAGATTTTTGATTTTAAAGTTGTTTTGAAGTATAAGAAGCTATCAAATAGCTTCCTTATACTACATATACTTTATTGGTACTAAAATAAGAACATTGTCAGTTCGTTTAGACCAATTAAAGAACTCAAAAATTTCAATTTATTATGAAAAAATTGATGGATCAAACATGATTCAAACAATTGCCTAACATCATTACAATCATATTGTAAAGCTTTTCTGAGGTGTGATACAACAAAATTAATCCAAGAACAACAAACTCGTTTTTTTGATTTTTTAAATTCAAATTTGAGTTTTCTTATTTAGATCGATTGATCGATTCTATCATAACTAGGTAGTTTCTAAATCATCTAGGGAATTAATTTTGAACCATAAAACATCATAAATAGTAAGCATACAAGCTTATGCAATTTGAAATATAAAAAATTCAAATTTAAACTGTAAATATGAATTAAAGGGTGATTGGAGAACAATCTTTGATCCTTAGGAAATCTTTCTCGATGTTCAGATTCAAACTTTAATGCCTCAAACAGAAAAATTGAAAAATCCCAAAGCTTATAGCTTTAATGGCGGGTTTTTGTTTTTCTTCGATTTTGAGGTTATGAGTTGGTTCTTAGATTCACAATGACTCATGAGTGCTATTTCCGCTAAAATGGGCTACATAGAATGCTATAACACGTTGAATGTAATTTCAACGTTCATCCGCAGGACGCGGTTTCTACTTTAATCTTCTCTTTTGTTTTCGGCTACACCCGATTATAGATTAATTTAATTTTAAAACCTCAAGGGTTTGTTTGAAATTGATTTTTATTTCACCTTTTTTTTTATATTTGATCTTTTTAAATACACAAAATATTAAAATAAATATAGTAAATATTTTACCTTTTTTTGTATATTCTTAGGGTTAAATAAATAATTGTTTTAAATGAAATAGATAGAACAATTCATTCTAAATTATTTATTTTTGTCCTTTAATTTTTCAAAAATAATTTTCAAATAAATGAGTACGACATTTATTTTAAATAATTTTATTTTTATTATTTTTTTACCATTTCCCATAATTAATTAGGCTTTAATTATCACAATAATTAGCCTAATTAATTGTTTTAATTGGTTTTTGGCCATGAGGTTAATTATTTTAATTTTATTTATTTAAAATAAATCAAAATATATATTTTAATATTATAATTTGGAGTATAAATTTTAGTTCTTATGGAGTTCCCCTCTCGAATCGAATTTGAATACAACAAACTAGTTTTCAAAACCTTGATTCGAGTATTACATTTAACACTAGGTTATCTAGTCCAATTTATAATGAAGATATAACTAGTAGCGTGTCGAGGTTGGTGTGACATGTTGATGATGTTTATAAAATTTTATCAACGTGATTCCATGCATTGTTTTAGGGATCTTTCTTTGGTGCTGATCCTAACAAAGATGATTCTTGAAAATTTTGTTTTATAGCACTAGTAGAAAATAGAGTTTTGGTAACGAAGTTTAGTAACGGTTCTATAACGCCCTTACTAATAATTTTTATCTGTAACGATTATAGTAAACCGTTATTGTTATGAAGATATCAGTAACGACTATATAACACCGTTACTAATGAAAATGTTCAGTAACGGGTATATGAAAGAACCTTTACAAATAATAGCATTTTTTCCTGAAATAACGGTATTAGTAACAGTTATTCTTAAAACCGTTACTGATATGACTTCACCTTTTATTTTACTACATAGTATCAGTAACGGTTTTAAAAATAACTTTTACTAATGTTAAAAGTTAAAGAACTATAATGAATTTATGCCTCTCTTTCATTCTCAAATCTCAACTAAGGATAACATCTGATTTTAGAAGGCACTACCGCTGGTCTGTATCTCTTATTCTCATCCATCGCAGTCGCCGACTATAACAGCTCTTGAGGCCTACTATAACAGGAACGCTATTGACGTATATACTTCACATGTTCCGTTTCACAATAGGTCAGTTAATCTATTTCTCTCTATATGAATTCACGATTTTATCTTAAAGATATACTTTTGGAATGGTCTTAAGTCATTTAATCATCATTGACTAGATTTGATATTGTAGTAGCCATTTTAGAATGATTGATTGATTACTTGAGGTTTTAGTACTATCTGATAGCACGTGGTAAAACTTTCCTACCAGGTGTTTGATGAAATGCTTGAACCATCTATTAAACTATTGAATGCAATTATGTAAAATTTTATATAACCTTTTTATCAGTTGATTATCTGCAAACCCCAATTGCATAGCAATAATTGGTTTTAAACTTTATAATTTCTTTATTAGTTGATTATCTTCAAACCTATGTATTTGTGTGACTGAGAATATAACTATTACTTTAATCCAAATAAAGTAACATTGTGTCATGTAAAGTTACATATTATAGGGTCAAACCAGAAAATATAACATTCTGTAATGTTTGTAGAGGGGAAAAGTCTTATTAACTCAATTTCTTTTGGTTAAGGGTTAAGCTATTTCATTTTCTAGCACCTAACAAGAAAGGAAACAAAGTTTCATTATTAATCACATTAATTAGGTAACTTGGGAAAATGCTAGATTAGTGTGTGTCTCATTGATAAGTTGTCCTGCAGACAAAGATCACCTAGTATTATTGTTAATGAACCATCATTAATATTTATATTAGTTTCATGATGGATGATAATGATAGTTATATATGGAAGGTGGTTATAGAGAAATTAATTGAGTTTGATTTGTTGAAGCATGCCAACAAGCCTTCTTTCTCCCTTAGTGGTTGAAACAAATGTAAATTGTTTGTTGCAATTGCTATGATTGGAGTTCCTCCTATAGTTATTCTTGATGAGCCATCTACATGTGATTTAACTGTCTTCTATTTATGTTAAGACAACAACTTCTTCGTTTTTGGCTGTCAAATAGACCAATTCAGACATTCAGTATAGGAGGATAAACTTGGTAGTTTTATTGATCATATAGTAGGCTTCTTTCTGAACTATAGTTTTCTAATCCTATACTAGACATTTGGTTTTTACGTTTATACTTACTCAAAATTATAAGGCCATTCCATTTGACACATTTTTTCTTTTTCTTATTAGCTCTATGCATCAGAATTAGAATAATGGTATCTAATAGATGGATTTACTGGGTGTTCATTGTTTAGTGACTTTCTATCATCATGCAAAATTCACACTTCATCATACATTCCTTGCTTTGATACATCTGAAGGTTGGTGGCCAGCTAAGGTGCATTGGAAGTCCTCAACATCTAATATCACGTTTCGGGAATCATTTTGAGCTTGAGGTATCTTAATAAACATGTTCTTATCCCCCTCTATCTATATGTTAAACCCACTTTATACGAAAATGATTATTTTCCATTTTTATAGTTGAAACCCACTGATACTAGCTTGGAAGATTTGGAGAATCTGTGCCGTTCAATTCAAGAAAAGTTATTCCACATTCGTTCTCAACAAAAACGCGGCTTATTGAGTGACCTTGGAATTTTTATTGGGGGCTAATGATTCCACATAAATAGAGAGCGCGTCTATGTCAGAGATTAGCTTGTCAGAGGATACAAGAGCTTGTGTCTTCAACAAATTGCTTCACATGATAATTATAAACTTGCTCCTAAACTACTCTTGATTTTGACCTAGGTAAATTGTAATTCTTTTTATGTTTTCACTTAAGAGCAGGCACCATTTTTGCATATGGTGTGACAAGCAGTGGAAAGACACACATTATGCATGTAAGATCGATCTCTTCCTTTCATCATAACATTTGTGTTTGGGTTTGTACAATTGTATTAGAATTGCAATAACAAGATGTTTATCAATTTTTTATTTAGACCAATGCAAAATGTGGTTAGTGTATTTCTTAAAAAGTTCTTAACTATAATATAAATCAATGACATTTTGGCTACTACTGAAAAGGGGGATCAGAGGTCTCCGGGTATTATTCTATTAGCTATGAAAGATACTTTTAGTATCATTCAAGAGGTAATTCATTTGTAACGTGGAATCCTACAATAATTACACCTGATAAAAGAATAAAATAAAAATGAAATTATCTGTGTGTTAGACTCCAAATCGTGAGTTTCTTCTTCGTGTCTCATACTTGGAGATCTATAACGAGGTAATCTTCTAATATTTATTTCAAACTCTTGAAAATTGGTCTTTGCTTCTTCTTTGTAGTATTTGGTTTTCGTATCATGTACTGGAAGTATTTTTGAGTAATTTAGTATGTACATAATTTGCGTGCTTGAACCATTAATTTTTTTTGGACAATGATTTTTCTAGAAATGTGTAGTCATTAGTTTGACCTGAAACCCCTTGTTAATTCTCAAGATTCTACCTTTTTTCTACCGACTTAGATTGATTCTATTGCTAATTCACTTGTTTATATATTGCTGGTATCCAAATTCCTTGGGAGAAGAGGTAATTAGTCTCTGTGTTTCCATCTGTTCTGTTTTCTACATGTACTTTCTCTACTTGTTGACTTTGTAATCTGTTTTAAATCATTGCATTACTATGTTGAATTATTTTGTGTTCAATGGTAACATGTAAATGTGTTGGGCTCACTGTATCTACTTTAGCTAATCTATCTACGGCGATGTAACTTCTTACTCTAGGAACAACTGTAATACTAACATGATTTAACATTCTTCAACCATAGGTCATTAATGACTTATTAAATCCAGTTGGAAAAAATCTAAGAATTAGAGAGGATGCTAGGTTGTCCAAGATTTCCTTATGTCTATACCTATATTCTCTATTGTTATTTCACTGAGTTACAATTTTTTGCATTTTTGGTTGTTCTATGCTTTGTTTGGTATAAGGAGCCATATTATCCTAAGGTGTGCTTCAGAAGTTTTCTGATTGGTTTAATATTGTAATTGTTTTCTCACTACTGATGTAGGGTACATTTGTTACATTTTTTGGATTATGATTGTGGTATTTGGATTGATGATTGAGGTTTTTGGAGTATATTAATGGTTTTGGAAAATAAATAATTATTATCGTTTAAATAGGTACATATATAAAATATAAAAAAAGATTATATTTTATAGTAACGGTATTAAAAATAAGAAAACCGTTACTAGTAATATATCAGTAACGGTTTTATAAATAAGAAAACTGTTACTAGTAATATATCAGTAACGGTTTTATAAATAAGAAAACTATTACTAGTAATACTTTATCTGTAACGGTTTAACCTTGGTCAAAACCGTTACTAATGCTTTATCTGTAACAATTTTAACCTTGGCTAAAACTGTTACTGTTGTTAGAGGAGTATCAGTAACGACTTTTTAAAGCCTCAAAAGTCGTTACTCATACTAGAAAAATATCAGTAACGCTCGATTCTGTAACAAATGGTAACAATTTTATTGGTCGTTACAGAATGTTAACAGTAACGGTTTTTAGGCTTTCAGTAACGGTTTTTGCTCTTACTGATACCCTTTTTTCTACTAGTGTAGAACTCAACAAAGTACCTGTAAAATCCATAAGGTAAAGAAAATAATAGGTATTAAAACATCAATTCCTGTCTAACATGAATATCAACAGATTATTTATGTTTTAATCATCTATAAATAGTTAAGGGTTATTGTTAAGAGATATACAAAGAACATGAAAGCTTTAGTAGCGTTTCATGTGGGTTACTAACAAGTAATATTTCACGGCGATCATAAACATATTATCATGAGACTTATCAATAGACAAGTCTTAGTGAGAAAGTCAATAGACTTTCCTTTAGGACTTACTATCGTGTGATCATGTATATATGATCATGGTATCGTCAATGTTTATTGTGGAAGTTAACATACTTTCCATAAAAGGTACTCGCAAGTGAGTTTAATAATGATCATGTATAAATGATCATGGTGTCATCAGTAGATAGGCATTCATGTGTCGGTAATTGGGAAAAACCATTTATCAGAGAACTAGATCAGAACATGAATGTATCCGGGAACATGACTTCATTGGAGTACCTATCGGAAGATAGGATTTCAAATAGGACTTTGTAGGATTACTTATCGGAAGATAGGATTTAAAAAGGATTATGTATAAATAATCGTTGTGCTTGTCGATAAACAATGTTTAAATACTATCAAGAGATGGGGTTTATATCAGAGAACGAGACTTCAATAGAGTACCTATTAAAAGATATGATTTTGAATAGGAGTTTGTGAGATTACCTATCGGAAGATAGGATTTGAACATGATTATGTACAAATAATCGTTGTGTTTGTTGACAAACAAGGCTTAAATACCTATGAAGAGATATGGTTTGTATTAGAGAACGAGACTTCATTGGAGTACCTATCAGAAGATAGGATTTCGAACAGGAATTTGTAGGATTCTCTATCGGAAGATAGGAATTCAATAGGATTATGTACAAATAATTGATGTGCTTGTCGTCAAACAAGGCTTAAATACCTATCAAGATATAGGGTTTGTATTAGGGAAGAAGACTTCATTGGAGTACATATCAGAAGATAGGATTTTGAACAGGACTTTGTGGGATTACCCATCGGAAGATAGGATTTTAACAGGGTTATGTACAAATAATCATTGTATTTTTTGAAAAACAAGGCTTAAATACCTAACAAGAGATAGATTTTGGTTACATATCGAGTGATATGGTTTTGTTCAAGAACCTATCCAGGGATATGGATTGGAGGTCTCTATTTGAATGACAGAGTTTATCATGATCATGTATAAACGATCGTTGTGCTTATTGACAAAAAAGACTTTGTATTTTTGTAATTTGAGAAGATATATCTATTCGAATGATAGGGTTTGGATACCTTTTCGGGGGATAGGGTTTTGATACATATTCGGGCGATAGGGTTTGAATACCTATTCGGGTGATAACGTTTTTGTTGTTTTGTTCGAGGACCTATTTAAGGATAGGGTTGTAAGGTACCTATTCGAATGGCAAGATATGGTTTTGGGACCTATTCGAATTATAGGGTTTTAAGGTACCTGTTCGAATGACAAGGTTTGGTTTGGGAGCTATCGAAGAATAGGGTTTAGAGATACCTTTTCGAATGACAGGGTTTAGTTACATATAGAGTGATAGGGTTTGGTCAGAATCATGTGCAAATGATCGTTGTGCTTGTTGACAAACAAGACTTTAATACCTATCGAGAGATAGAGTTTCTATTTTGAGATGTTTGGACTTAGTGATGTTTGAAGAGGTGATACTTATCGAGAGATAGAGTTTTTTTGGAATCGTATATAAACGATGTCTCGACTTATTAACAAATATGGTTTATAGTTGGAGTCGTGTATGAACGATTAACACACCTATATATAGATAGGGTTTCTAGCTGAATCATATATAAATGATGTCTCTATCTTTAAACATATAGGGTTTATAGATGGAATCGTGTACTAAAAATTAACGCACCTATCAACATATAGGGTTTTTAAC
This sequence comes from Impatiens glandulifera, assembly GCF_907164915.1. Lineage (NCBI taxonomy): Eukaryota > Viridiplantae > Streptophyta > Magnoliopsida > Ericales > Balsaminaceae > Impatiens > Impatiens glandulifera. The sequence goes on along the minus strand of NW_025919557.1, from coordinate 129,968 downwards.
AGAATCATATACAAATGATGTCTGAACCTATCGATAAATAGGATTTACAAGCGAAATCGTGTATGAACGATTAACGTACCAATGGACAAATAGGGTTTTAAATGGACCTATTTATAAATAATGTCTAGACCTATTGACAAGTAAAGTTTACGGATGGAATCGTATATGAATGATTATCGTACTTATCAACATATAGGGTTTCTAACGGAACCATATACAAATGAGGTCTCGACCTATTGACAAATAGGGTTTACAGACAGAATCTTGTACGAATGATTAGCGCACCTATGAACAGATAGGGTTTAGATACCTAAATACAATTAGTGTTTTTAGTAGAATCGTAAAAACGATATATTGCACCTATCAACATATAGGGTTTTGGGATACCTAATAACATTAGGGTTTAAACGGGCTCGTGTACAAACAATATCTCGCACCTATTAACGGATAAGGTTTAAACTCCTAACTACAATTAGAGTTATTTTAGAGGAATCGTAAAAACGATCTATCATACTTATGAACAAATAAGGTTTTGGGATACCTAATAGCAATGAGGGTTTAAACGTGATAGTATACGAACGATCTCACATACCTATAACAATAGAGTTTTGGATACCTAACTACAATTAGGGTTTAAAACGGGATTGTGTACGAATCATCTCACATACCTATCAACATATAGGGTTTTAGATACCTAACTAAAATTAGGGTTTAGAACGGGATATTGTACGAACGATCTCATGTAGCTATCAACATACAAGGTTTTGGATATCTAAATACAATTAGGTTTTAGAACGGAATCGTGTACGAACGATCTCACGAACCTATTAACTCATAGATTTTTACCTAACTACAATTATGGTTTAAGAAGGGATCGTGTATGAACAATCTCACGTACCTATCAACATATAGGGTTTTGGATACCTAACTACAATTAGGGTTTAGAACGACATCATGTACGAACGATCTCACATACCTATCAAAAAATAGGGTTTTGGATACTTAAATACTATTAAGGTTTAGAATTAGATCGTGTACGAACGATCTCATGTACCTATCAATAGATAGGGTTTTGGATACCAAACTACAATTAGGGTTTAAAACGGGATCGTGTATGTACAATCTCATGTACCTATAACCAGATCTCGTGTAAAGAATTATCGATGATCATAACATTTTAGGAAGGCGACCAACACCTTGAACTTTTGATAAAGGAGTGCAACTTATTTTTGGTTGCTCGACCCGAAACCACATTTCTTGAAAGTTTAACTCATCGCAAGATATTTGGGAGAAGAATTTGACTTCTGCTTTGGTTTTTTATATGCCATTTTTCTTTTATTGGCTCGCGAGTATATCTGGTAGAATCGGTACATCATTTCTAGTTTTATATGCAATCATGATTCAGATCTTAGATAGACAACGGATGGTGATTTCAATACCTCAACCACTTGAGCCATTTTCTTTTTTCATTCCCGAAGTTTATATGGTAGAATTAGTACATAATGTTCTTATCGTATCAATCAAGACTAGAGTTTGAGTGAGCATGAATGTTAATTTCAATACCTCAACTAACACAGATACATTTTTCAATTCTTTAAAGATTTTCGGAGTTTATTCTTATTCTCTTATTGGAATTTATAATTTTTTGGTTTTTTCTTCCTTAAGCATGAGTTTCAAACCTCTCATTCTTTAAAAAACGCAAAGATGAGGTGTTCTTTCTCAATTTAGAAATCTAGGTCTTGCTTTTATTAGGTTTATTTAGGTTCTTTTTCCTCAAAAACATTCGATGGAGGGTTACTCTTAGGATAATCGCCTACAAACAAAAAAATATCTTATGACTAATATCTCTTGAATCGGGTTTATTGTGAAATATTCGATTTTGTTTATGATAATATGACTCATAAGGAAGTGATTCTCTTGACTTTTCCCCTACTTATTTCCTAAAATCCGAAACATCGGCTCTAGAATGAGATAAAGGTTTCTTTCTTTCTCAATAGATTTTTTTTCTCTTGAGGAAGAGACTGGGAGTTTTATTTATGTTAGTTAGAATGAGCCCGCAAATATGAAGATTGCCTACGTATCTTCTATCCTTTTTTTGAATAAGAAGAATCAGGTCTCCGTAGTTCGGACATGAGTTCTTTGTCCATGTTCCAAGTTATACAAAACTTGAGATTTGATTATGTTGAGATAAGCTTCTTTCAAAGTTGAGCTTAAAATTGTTCTGGGCATGCTTGATATTATACAAAATAAATTTTAAGCGCATCAAGATTTCTTGGCGCAATGAAGTCTCCGTGTTCTAAGTTAGATAGGAGGACAACTCCTCTAAAGATGATTTTCTTAAGTAGGAAGGGTCCTTCCCATTGTGGTCAAAACTTGCCCTTAGGGTCTAAGAGTTCCTGGGTCCGTTTGAGAACTAGATCACCTTATTTGAGGTTTCTAGGTTTGTCCTTCTGTTGAAGGTGTCTAACATGCATTTTTGGTACTCTTGAGTTTTGCATAAAGCGTTTAACCTCTTGTTCTCCATTAATGTTAATTGGTCATATTGAGACATGAGATAGTCTTCTTCTATGGCGTGACTCTCTAAGAATATTCTTAGAGTTAAAATCTCGATTTCGCTGTGTTGTACGACGTCCATGTCTTAAAGAAAGAGTAGGGAGTTTTTTTAGTCGAAGTTCAAGCGGTCGTACAATATCCCTATAAAACGTATGACAACTTCTCAAGATAGTACTTATACATGTTGGTCATCTTATTGATGATCCTAATTACGTTTTTTTGCTGCTTCGACCGCACCATTGGTTTGGGGTCTATAGGAAGAATATTTATGATGCTGGATCTTGAACTTGTCGAGCAGTTGCAAATTTTTCTTGAAAGTGTCGACCATTGTATGAAATAAGGGCGTGAGGAACTTCATATCTAGCGATGATGCTAGTTCAGATGAACTTTGCCACTTGAGATTATTTCGAGATTGTAAGAGGTTGTTTTAACCCATTTGATTAAGTAGTTTATGTCGACGAGTATGAACTCTGATGTGTGGAGATAAATTTTCCCAATTACGTGGATGCATAGATTTGGCATTAATGATAACTCCTTGCATAATTCACACATTCTTGTTGGAAGGCTAATCATACTAAATTTAGGGTGTTTGTATGACTCTATACATTCTAAGAGGATTGGACATAATTCAAACCCATTTAGGTCAACATCAGGAGTGTCAATATGAGTAGACCCAATGATTGGTACGGTGTCAATTGCGTCGTTAATAGTGATGAGTTGGTCGTTGGGGATAAGCCTAAGATTTTGGTGTAGGATATATGTTAAATCCTTGGCTTGATGAAACATGGTTTTTGTTAGGATCTAGGTCGCGGCTGGAGGACCGGGGTTGGGCTGGTTAGCGCGTCTCACTCAAAGGATGGTGATTAATCCGGTTAGAAATTAACATCGGGGTTTCAATACTACACAAACTGTCACAAACCCTTGAACTAGGTTCAAGCGTGGAAGATGTTTGTTTCACGTTGAAGCAACACACTTATATAATAGGTAGTACCGGTTTTGAATAGGATAGGTTTAGAAATTGATGGGTCAGTTTTTGTAACCTAGTAATTCGGTTTAGGTAGTGTAGAGTCGGTTAGAGCGGTGAAGGTAGGTTAGTACAGGTCGGTTATAATGTAGAACCAGCAGAAAGTAAATAACAAGACAGATTTTATGGATGTTCGGAGATAAATCTCCTACGTCACCCCTTCCTCTCAAAACCGCGAGAAGGATATTCACTAAGGAATACAAATACAATCCGATCGAGACTTATTTTCTACTCGATAACACCCTTACAATTTACACCGAAATTGTAAAATACACACTTCAAATTTAGCACTTAGGCTTTCTTTAGAGATAGAGCGCACTCTTATCACTTGTAGATTAAATGCTCACTGTGTTCTTCGTATCTCACTTGTCTCAATGTATCCCGTTTTTGTCCCACGTTTACTCTTCTTCAGCTGCTCCTTTTATAGGTGAAATATGCCAACGGTCATATTTCACTTCCTTGAATTTGATTGGTTGAGCAGAGGTTCATTGATACAGACCTGGCGGTCAATTGTTCAGACCTGTCGGTCAACTTTACAGACTTGGCAGTCTGTTCTTCCAGTGTGTAAGACAAACCTGCTAGGTTTGTCTTTTACTCGATGTGGTAACTGTCGGTTAGACAGTTGTCTGTACTTGGAAGATTGCCTTTCTGATTTATCCTGAAGTGGAAAGATCTTGTAGGACTGTCTTCTGCAGCCTGCAGACTTTCCTCAGACTTATATGAATATGGAAATGTTCAGTTTGTTCCTTTGGTATCATTCTTAACAGATACCCGAAGTATCTTCTTATGCTGGTCGGTCATTTGACTTAACCGAATGGCTTCCGGTGTGATCGGTTTAACCGGACAACTTCCGGTTATTCCTTTGCCTTGTGGCTGATCGGCTGTCTGGTGTTTCCGGTTTTTAGCTCTGGCCGATCCTTTCTTTGTGCGGTATTGTTCCGAATGTTCCTGGTCGGTTTACTATCTTGACCGGTTAATCTTCTTAACCGGTTCATTTGTTTGATCGGTCTGATTCCTTGTTCCTGCATGGAAGGTTTATTTATGTTATATTCTGTGAACCGGTCTAATTTTATCTAACAATTTCTCCCTTTTTGATTATTTTATTTAAAATTATCAAAACCATATAAGTTTGCAAACGTAGGCCGGTTCTTTATTTGACCGGATTTTTTAAACTAACTTGGGAGAATTTTTCGAAAAAATTTGGAAAAATTTTGAGAAAAAATTTTGGAAAATTATTATCTTTTATCTTATCAATTTCTCCCTTTTTGATTATTTTATTTAAAATTATCAAAACCATGTAGAAATGCAAGTATAGGCCGGTTCCAAAAATAGCTTTATATATATATAGAGAGAAATAACCGAAAAGGGGAAAATATTATTGACACCGAAATAAACATAGTTTTAAGAAAAGTGAGCCCCTATTCTGAGTCGGAAAATCTGAAGCCGTCCATCATATCATTGGTTGGTTTTTCCTTATCTGGTCTTGATGATGAACCTTCAGCTCGCGGTTGGCCGACCGTGCTGCTTTTAACCGTATTGGAGACTCGCTGTCTTGAGGAACGCCGCTCTAGATGCTCTTCGTCTTCATCCTCGGTTTGCGTTGGGTTTGGTGGAGTATCGATATTTGTCTCGGTGATCCTCTCCAACATTTTTCTTGCAGAAACTTTCCTCTTTCGTTTCACCGGAGCCGAAGAGGAAGAAGCTGCCTTTTTCTTCTTGTGAGCCCTGGCATATTCTTATAGCCCTTGTTTTTGTGCGTTTAACCGCTCTGCATCCTCCGCTGCTTGAACTGCCATGGACTTCGCAAGTGCTGGATTTTGAGCTGCTAGGTTTCGTTCGCGCTCGGCTATTTCTTCTTCGATCAGACGCGGTGTCTCCTTTGCTATCCGCGTTTCTTCGTCAAGCGCATCTTGGTCTTCCTTAGCCGCTCGGGCGTTTGCTTCTTCAATCACTGTATCAGCATTAATCTTGGCATTTAACAGCTCAGCCACCTGTTCGGTTAGCGCTTTAAGATCGGCTTCAAGCTTGTCGTTGCGGTCTTCAAGGCTCGCATTCTTCTTTTCTAGATCTGTGACCCTGTCAAGTGTCGAGTCGACTTTATTGCTTGACCGCCCTAGGTTCTCATCGACCTCTGTGAATCGTTGCTTGGTTTCCCTTTCAAACCGATCCATGTCATCTACTATCCTTGAGGTCTTTTCTTCCAAGTCCTCGGTTTGTTGATAATGCTCGTTGTGCAGAACCACGTCGGCCCGGTATTCGTCTTCGATGGCGGTGATCCGGTCCTCTGCCTTTATGAGATCATCCCTCGTCTTTTCGGCGAACAAGAGTGTTTGGCGCACGGCTTTCTTGATTTTCTCCTGTAGTGGTTGAACCGTTGAGTCGGCAAACTCTTGAATAAGGGACTTAACCCTTTCTTCTGTGACGCCCGGTTCGGAAACCCCATGTTGATCAGTTTCAAGTTGCTCGGTTTCGTTTATTACCGGATCCGCCAGAGGAGGTGTTGCAACTTGATTCTGACCGTCATCGGTCTCACGAGCTGGAGAATGCGGTTTTTCTCGTTGTCTGTGCACCGCGTCAATCTGCTCAATTTCTTCAGTGAGTTCTCCTTTCTTTATCTCGAGCTTATCCAATACCCAGAGCTGTAAGTTTGCCTTAGGTGTTCCCGCAACGTACCTTTCTTTCAGCTTTTGGATACGTACTGTTAGTTTTTATAGCCGAGCACGCGGTTTCACGACTGCGTATCGGTCCATGGCTTCGTTAGGAGTTTCGGCGTTTGTGAGGCTTATAATGGTTTCTTCTATCTCCTTCAGCCTTCTGAAGCATTGTTCATCGGTTAGGCCCGGTAGCATGTGCTTGAAGAATTTGTCGCATCTGTACTCGTGACATTCCCGGTACAATGCGGCAACCGCTTGAACTCGCTGTTCGATTTCCTCCAAGATATTTCGGACAATGGTCGCGGCTATCTTTTGGTCATTGTCAGGGGTAGCCTCCTCCTCCTCACGGACGTCTGCATCGGCATCGAGGCTTGCGGTCGCACCGGTGTTGTTAGGGCTTGTACCCGAATCTTCTTCTTCACTCCGTCCTTCTCTATCGGAGGTATTTTCATCGGTTTTCTGTGAGCCGGTTCGGTCAGACGTGGAAGCCGATTCTTCCTCATCTCTTGTTTGCGAGGGCGGTTCCGTGAATGTTATCGGTTCCTTACCCTTCTTGCTTCTGGACTTGTCTTTTACCGGAGCCGGTGCCTTGGCAGTAGATTTCTTCTTTCGGCCACTTGTAGAACCGGGGCCGGCTGCTTCCTTTACAGGAATTGTTTGGATTTTATTCTCCTGCTTGATGGGAGAATAACACCGGGACCGGTGTTGATGTGATGGTGGAGCATTATTTTTCCAAGGGGGATGGCGTATCCCCATGACCGGGCGGAGTCCGGTTTTACCATGTCTTTCAGGTTGTGGTAGATTTCCTTCGCCCAGTTGACTTTCGTACCTTCCAGCAGACCGATAAGCATCTCGATCTTGGCCTTGGTGAGGTTGTCGTAGTTTCCACCTCTCGCCTGAACCAACTTTGTGAAGATGTCACAAAGCGGTATGTATTCCGGTCGTAGGGTCGATTTCTTACCGGATACTTTCACAGGTTCCGTGTCTGTAGAGAGAATCTGGCAAGCCACCTCGAATGTTGTTGGATCTAGTTCCATCAAAGCATTGCGGCCACTCGTTGGAAGACGTAGGATCTCCACAACCGATTCTTCGGTTAACTCGAACTAAGTACCTCTAACAGTTGCGGTTATCTTGTCACTAGAGAGAGTTGCGGTTTCGAAGAATTCTTCAACCGCTTCTCTGTATAGAACAAAGGGACCGCCTAGAAAATATTCGAGTCCGGCTTCGGTTATCCGGTTAATAACTTCCTTTACCGCAGGCGAGCCCTTTTGTCGGATCTCCTCGAAATCCACCTGAATGATGTGTTTGAACAAAGCTGAGGCACAACCCATCTTAGATGATTGAGGGGGTTTGAGAAAACTAGAGAATAACCGGTGAGAGAGAGTTTGAGAGCTTAGAGAGAGAAAGCTGTTTCGCGTAAAAGAAGAATGAAATGGCCAAGGGCCCTTTTTATAGGCGCGGTTTGGAAACCCAACCGTCCCATCAACTCTTGGCGGGAGTTTTCCCTCCAAGCCAAAGAGGCGGCAAACCAAAGGGCGGTAATCCAAGAGGCGCGAATCAAGGGGCGGGAAGCCAAAAGGCGGCAAACTACGGGCGCCAAATCAATGAGCGGTAATTTTGAACGGAAGCTCTTTGGGCGGGAAATTTCCCTCCAAAGTTTTTTATGTTGACTTCGATGACGCAATCCCCCCCTTTGAAACCGTTTGTTGCTGCGGTGTTCTTATTTTAACCGAAGAGTTTGGTTATCGAAACTTAACCGGTTATTTGAATAAGCAGAATTTTTGCAATCTTTTGAGTTTAAGTGGTTTGTCTTGAGACCGGATAAGAACGCGGTTATCTTATAATATTAACCGGTTACTTAGATTCTGATTATTATGTTGACCCAGTTATTTAGACTTGAAATAGAATTTCATTGAATGAAAGGGTACAAGATAGAAACCGATATATGAATCGGTTTGGAAATAGAAATACATAAGAGATAAAGATAACTTATGTAATAACTACCCTATAGAGCTTTTCTTCCACCCCATCCATGTCAAGAATGTTCGAGGGAGATGCCGGTGTGCCCGGTCCAAATTCTGGCCAGTACTTGAGAATAATTCGACTTATATGAGGAGCATAACCGAGACCTTTCTTGGTTATCACCATGGTTTTCAGATTCTGAAAGATGACCGTTGACCAATTGATCGTCGTATTGCTAATAATATGGGTTATCATGTCGTATGTTTTCTTGGAGTAACGTTGATTTGAGGATTGACAGATGATAGAGCGGGTTACAATCTCAAGAAGGAGTTGAATGTTATGAGCAAGGCGGGTTTTTAAACCATTGTTTTCCACCGGAACATCGGTTCCAGAGTAGAATAGTGCGTGATCGGCTGCCGCACTTCCCACTTGGGTTGGAAAGTCGGAAAACCCTTCTGTGGGCAAGTTGAACATGTGGGCAAATTCGGCTTCATCCAGCCAGAAAGTGTGGTCTCTCACCGTGGAGACGATATAGTTACCTCTGATGCAAGCGCTTCTGAAGAACATCTTGACATCCTCAATAAGTATGGGACCGGATTCTTCGAGAAAGGTTCGAAGACTGGTGTCAATAAGAGATTCAAACATGATTTCTTTTGTTTCTCCGTCCCAATGTTCCATACACGATTCGAAATCGATGCTCAAGAAGTTTCCTAAGGTTCGACTCGGCATGATTATGGCTTTGCTAAGAGAGAGAGAGTTCAAGAGAATTTCTTGTTTAGGATGTGTTGAGTTGATTAGAAGATAGCTCCTTATATAGATTCGGTTTTGGAGGGAAAATATTAGCATTGAATGTCAGTTTTGTCTCATTAAGGAAGAGAATATTTATGTTTCCAAAACGCATTGGGAAGGAGTTACTTTTGATTAATTGCGGAGCTCGATGTGGGATTTGGTTGAGAAGTAACCAAGTTAGTTGGGCATTGATTACTCATGTAGTTGGGGGTTACCTCATTAATTAAATGTTACTTTTCATTAATGACCCATGCAAAAACACACTGAAAAGTAACCGATAGAAACCGAAGATAACTTAGGCTAAACTGAAAAGAACATAGATAAAACCAAAATGATCATAGGGATGTTGAACGAGGATACACCCGGTGCGTGCAGCAAAATGACCGGGTGTAGGAAGGAGTGACCCAATATCCGCTTGAGGTGGTGTGACCATTGGAGTGGCGGTTTCTCCTCCTCCATGCCTTCTCAAACCGCTCATAGAAGGAGTCGGTTATTTCCTTGGTTAGCACTTGAGCTTGGTTCAGCCCTTCCCCTGGGCATGTTGGAACTCCAAGTTCTAGAAGTAGGAAACTTATTTGAGGAATGAGTCCGACTGATTGAACAACAATCATCCAGATTAGCACGTCAAACAGTATCCTCGACCAATTGACCGGTGTGCCAGTAGTTATAGCCGCCATCATGTTAAAGGCAGAGGTGCAGTATGTGTTGGTCACATCCCTTCCCAGGATGCCTCGACCAACTACATCATTGAGAAGCTGGTATTCAGCTTTCAATAGAGACTTAGCACCGTGGTCATCCACCGGATGGCTTGACCGGGCAAAGGCTAAGGAGATCTCGGCTTTTAGTTCGGCCGGTATGTTGAGGTTGGTTAGCCCCTGTTTTGGGAGATTAAAGCATCTGGCAAAGTCATTTTCGGTAAAGTCGAAGACAATACCTCCTACCTTTGACTGGATGTGAGTGTCAAAATGAGGAGTTCCACGAAATACCTTAGCGTTATAATAGAACTCCAGGAAAGACTCAGAATAGATGACGTGTTTGTCATCTAGAAAATGTTGGAGACCAGTATCTTCAAGTGATTTGATCATCTTGAAGATCTCATAGTGCTCAGTGCTCTGAGAAGAGTTGAAATCCACTTGAAGGATATTTGGGAACTGAGACATTTTGTCTTAGTGAGAGAGAGAGGTATACAACTTGTGATTGTTTTGTTTAAGGTTTGTTCAACTTATATACTAGTGGAGAGAGAATCCTATTATCCAAGTATTACAGGTGATAATGTCTATTGACCATAAGATAAAGAGTTTTGCATGAAATAGGCATGTCTGCAGCCTAGGATGTTGGTCATAGACCTGGACCATGAAAGATATCAGATCTTCACGTCTTTTTAGGTGCGACCATTTTACTTTGAAAAGAAATGTTTCAGAACAGATAAGTTTAAACACAGATAATTATTCCACTTTTGTTTGGAGTTCAAATAACCTAAGATAAACTATTTCCGAACCGGTTAGTTATCACTCGTTCATCCCGATGCGGTTATTTGGTGCATGTACTAAATAACCGGTTGGTTTATTCTGTCTGATAGACCAGGCGGTTCTTCCATAGACACCTTGAAAATTTGAAGTCCAACAGTTTAGGAGGAATCACCGGTTTTGGTCTGTCCGAACCGATTTCCCTTTTAAGCATCCTTAGGGAGGATCTGACTAATGTCGGTTAGACCGAGAGTAAGTCTGAATTGAGAGAACATAGCTTCCTGTAGAGGCTTGGTGAAGATATCGGCTACTTGTTGATCTGTTGGTACGTATTCCAACCGGATATGCTTCAGCATGACACGTTCCCGAATGAAGTGGTGCCTTATGTCAATGTGCTTTGTTCTGGAGTGTAGAACCGGATTGTAGGTGATTGCTATGACACTTTTGTTGTCACAGAAGATTGGAGATTCTTTGGCTATGACACCGAAGTCCGTCAGTTGTTGCTGGATCAAAAGAAGTTGTGAGCAACAGCTTCCGGAAGCCATGTATTCAGCTTCTGCGGTGGATGTGGCCACTGATGTTTGTTTCTTGCTATGCCATGAAACAAGCCGGTCACCTAGGAATTGACACGTTCCGCTGGTGCTTTTTCTATCAATCTAGCAACCTGCATAGTCTGCATCTGAATAACTCGTTAGGTTAAAGGATGAATCCTTTGGATACCACAGGCCGACATCAAGTGTTCCCTTAAGGTATTTCAGTATTCGCTTTGCGGCTGTGTAGTGTGATTGTTTTGGATTGGCTTGGAAACTTCCACACACACCGACTACGAATAGAATATCTGGTCTACTTGCTGTCAGGTATAGAAGAGAACCAATGATGCCCCGGTAAGCGATCTGGTCTACCGATTGACCCTCATCATCTTTGTCCAATTTAACCGATGAGCTCATTGGAGTAGCCGCCGAGGAGCATGTGTCCATCCCAAATTTCTTTAGAAGCTCCTTAGTGTACTTGGATTGCCTTATGAACGTTCCTTCTTCGAGTTGTTTAACCTGAAGACCTAGGAAGAAAGTTAATTCTCCCATCATACTCATTTCAGACTTGTTAGTCATCAGGGTTGAAAATTTATCACATAACTTAGGATCGGTTGAACCGAAGATGATATCATCAACATAGATTTGAACAAGCAGGATATGTTCCTTCTTCTCAAACTTAAATAACGTTTTATCCACCGAACCGATGGTGAAATCATGTTTTAACAAAAATACGGTTAGTGTGTCATACTAGGCTCTAGGTGCTTGCTTTAGACCGTATAAAACTTTGTTTAAGCGGTATACATGGTTTGTAAATTCAGCACTTTTGAAACCGGGTGGTTGTTCCTCGTGACCAAACTGTCTTCATTGAGTTTGTTTCTAAATACCCATCTGTTCCTATGACTGGTTGATCTTTCGGTCTAGGGACTAGGTACCAGACTTTGTTACTCTCGAACTGGTTTAATTCTTCCTGCATTCCCAAGATGGAATCCGGATCTAACAATGCTTCATCTATTCTTTTTGGCTCAATCTGGGATATAAAAGCGGAATTGAAGTATTCCTCCAGAATTTGACGCCTAGTTCGAACAGGTTCTGAAGGGTCACCTATAATTTGCTCAGGAGGATGTTTAGTGTTCCTTTTGAAATTCGGTTCAGGGATGTCTACCAAATCACCGTTTACTTGATCAAGGCTAGACATATCGGTAGGCTGAGCAAGATTGTCAGACCGACCGACTTCCTCGGATTAAACCGGGGTGTCAGCTTCCTGTCTTGGAATAGCTTGATCCGGCTGGGTTTCAATATTACCCAATTGGTCATGGACAAACCGCCTGAACACCGGAATCTCATCTTGACTATCAGAATGGATATTGTTATTTTCCAGTCTGTTGTGTAGGTCAAAGCATGATGCAGTATTACTTTCAACCGATTCATCGAAAACCACGTGAAGTGATTCCTCCATGGTTAAAGTTCTATTGTTATACACTCTATATGCTTTACTCACTGCTGAGTAACCTAGCATGATCCCAGTATCGGTTTTTGCATCAAAGTCAAAAAGATAGGTTTTACCATTTATATGTATGTAGCATTTACAACCGAAAATTTTGAGGTATTTAAGGTTGGGAACCCTGTTAAAGTATACCTCATACGGTGTTTTATTGTGAAATTTGTTAATTAGAGACCGGTTTTGTGTGTAACATGCAGTGTTGATAGCCTCAGCCCAGAATTTTTGAGCAATACCCGAATCGGCTATCATGGACCGTGCGGCTTCCTTGAGAGTCCAGTTTCTTCTCTCTGCCAGGCCATTTTGTTGAGGAGTCCTAGCACTAGACAACTCGTGTCTAATACCAGATTCATCAAGAAATGCGGTTAAAGTACTATTGGTGAATTTGGTACCTCTATCACTTCTAATGCTATTAATGCGTGTTGATTTTTCATTTTGCAAACGTTTAAGGAGTGTGATCAAGTTTGATGCGGTTTCACGTTTGGATGGTAAGAATATTACCCATGTGTACCTAGAATAATCATCAATAACTACCATGGTGTAAAGCATACCCCCTAGGCTAATGACCTGAATTGGTCCAAATAAGTCCATGTGAAGAAGGTCTAGGCATCGGCTAGATTGAATATTCCCTTTACTCTTAAAGGTTGACCTAGTTTGTTTACCCATTTGACATGCTGAACAAACCTTATCCTTGTTAAATACTATGTCAGGAATAGCTTCAACTAGCTTTTTACCGCGAATGTAGTTTAAGGTTTTCATATTTAGATGGTTTAGTCTCTTATGCCACAACCAGGTTTGATCAGTCTTAGCTATCATGCATACAGGGTATTCTATCTTAGTTTTCCAGTCTACCTTGTAGATGTTTCCTAGCCTATTTCCGGTTAGTAGTATAATACCTTGAGAGTTCTTAACTAAGCATGCATGTTTAAGAAATTCTACCGTGTATCCAGCATCACACATTTGACTAATACTCAGCAGGTTAAAACGTAGGTTTTCAACTAAGAGTACATTATCAATTGTCAAGTTACCATGGACAATCTTACCCTTGCCCACAGTTCTACCTTTTGAGTTGTCACCGAAAGTGATTAGTGCACCGATTTCTATTCTGATGTCGGTTAGCAGGTTGTTGTTCCCAGTCATATGCCTGGAGCAACCATTATCCAGATACCATTCAGAGTTTTCTAGCCATTTCTTTATATCCTGTAAAATGTACATATTTACAATTGTTTGGTACCCACATTCACTTGGGTGCACATGCGGTTAGTCCCTTGGACATCCATTCTTTGACAAATCGGAAAGCTTTCTTTGCTAAGGTCTTAACCGTCCTTTTGGCACTCGGTTTTGGATACTTCGGTTCTTCTACGAAAGTCCTAAATGAGGGTGTTTTGTGGTTTGTCCTATGCGGTATAGGATTGGCTCTCCTATTTTTGAGCAGGTCGGCTTTTCTTTTCTCAAGGTCAAGCCACTTCTCAGAGTCGGTTGGACCAACATAGTTTAGTTTTTCTGCCGTATAGTATGCGGTCAACTCTTCTTCAGCAGTTAAGGACTTCTAATGAATCTGATAAGAGGAATGTTACTCCTTGTAAACCTTACTTTCTCTACGGGTTTTTGGTCTTTGGATCTATCCTTTTTGTATCCTAAGCCGAACATGCAAAAAGGATGTCTGTAATGACTACACATTTTCTTTACCATGTCGCTGGATCTCTTATATGCGGCCATTTTATACTGGAGTCGGGCATTTTCATCCTCGGTCAGTTCTCGAACTAGTTCACTAGACTGTTCGGTCTTGAGTGGTGGTTCAGGTTCTAACTCGGTTTCTAAGGTAGAGGTTTCATCAAGTTCTATGATCTCTGGTTCGGTTATAACGAGTACTTCTGGTTTTGTCAGAATGGGTACTATAGGGTCGGTTCTAAAGTTGAGTTGCTTAGGTAACATGGCTAGTAGGTTCTTATACTCTTCTATCATATCATTCAATGCATTGTATAACTGATCTTTAGTAAATTCTTCACAAGTAGAGTCAAATACCTGTTCCTCATTTGCCATGAGGCATGTGAGTTTATCATCACTGTCACTGTGAGCCCATAGACTTCCTCCATCATTGGCTATCAGTGCTTTCTGAACCTCACTACCTTCACCGGTTTGTTGATAGTTATTTCGGTTATTTTGATTGTCCGGTTTCCGGTCGTCCCTTCTCGGTTTTCTGCATTCCCACTTGAAGTGTCCCAAACAGTAACAATTATAACACCTTACATTGGATTTATCACCATAGTTGTAGTTTTTCGGTTGGCTCCTTTTCATGAACCTCCCAAACTTCTGTGCAAACATAGCCATGGCATCCTCTGTGAACTGTTCGGCAGTTCTGATCGGTGCAGGTGCAACCGGTTCTGTGGATGTGATCAGTTCTCTGGTTGAGGTTGAGGCCGAGACTTCTTCTTCAGTTCTGGATCTCATTTCAAACTCATATGCCTTAAGATCGTCGAATACATCATGTAGCTTCATCTTACTTAGGCAGTTTGATTCCCTCATCACCATTGTCTTTATGTCCCATGCACTTGGAAGAGATCTTAATGCTTTCATGATGACCTCCTTATTGTCATACCTCTTGCCAAGAGTTGCTAGCTCATCTAACACACCAGTGAACCGGTCACTGTATTCTCTCATTGTTTCTCCCGGTTTCATCTTGATGCTTTCAAACTTCTGAGTAGCTACCATTACCTTGTTTTCCTTGGTTCTTTCATTTCCCTCATGGATCTGAATAACCGTGTCCCATGTTTCCTTTGCGGTTTTGTAGTCTCTGATCTTGCAGTACGTGTTTCTGTCCACACTATTGGAGATCCGGTTTCTAGCATGGTTATCTAGGTTGTTTCTTCTCCTGTCTTCAGCTGTCCATTCTTTTCTGTCCTTATCAATGATTATCGGTCCTTCGGCCAGAATGAACTCCATCTCATCATCCAAGGTGATTAAGTGTAGGGTGCATGCGTTCCTTCCAGTTGGCAAAGTCATCACCTTCTAGCATAGGTGGCCTATCGAAAGACATGCTTGCTTGAGTATTGAAACTAACTGCTCTGATACCAATTGTTAGGATCTAGGTCGCGGCTGGAGGACCGGGGTTGCGCCGGTTAGCGCGTCTCACTCAAAGGGTGGTGATTAATCCGGTTAGAGATTAACACCGGGGTTTCAATACTACACAAACTGTCACAAACCCTTGAACTAGGTTCAAGCGCGGAAGAGGTTTGTTTCAAGTTGAAGCAGCACACTTATATAATAGGTAGAACCGGTTTTTAATAGGATAGGTTTAGAAATTGATGGGTCGGTTTTTGTAACCTGGTAATTCGGTTTAGGTAGTGTAGAGTCGGTTAAAGTGGTGAAGGTAGGTTAGTACAGGTCGGTTATAATGTAGAACCAGCAGAAAGTAAATAACAAGACAGATTTTATGGATGTTCAGAGATAAAACTTCTACGTCACCCCTTCCTCTCGAAACCGCGAGAAGGATATTCACTAATGAATACAAATACAATCTGATCGAGACTTATTTTCTGCTCGATAACACCCTTACAATTTACACCGAAATTGTAAAATATACACATCAAATTTAGCACTTAGGCTTTCTTTAGAGATAGAGCGCACTCTTATCACTTGTAGATTAAATGCTCACTGTGTTATTCGTATCTCACTTGTCTCAATGTATCCCGTTTTTGTCCCACGTTTACTCTTCTTCAGCTGCTCCTTTTATAGGTGAAATATGCCAACGATCATATTTCACTTCCTTGAATTTGATTGGCTGAACAGAGGTTCATTGATACAGACCTGGCGGTCAATTGTTCAGACCTGTCGGTCAACTTTACAGACTTGGCAGTCTGTTCTTCCAGTGTGTAAGACAAACCTTCTAGGTTTGTCTTTTACTCGATGTGGTAACTGTTGGTTAGACAGTTGTCTGTACTTGGAAGATTGCCTTTCTAATTTATCCTGAAGTGGAAAGATCTTGTAGGACTGTCTTCTGCAGCCTGCAGACTTTCCTCAGACTTATATGAATATGGCAATGTTCAGTCTGTTCCTTTGGTATCATTCTTAACAGATACCCCAAGTATCTTCTTATGCTGGTCGGTCATTTGACTTAACCGAATGGCTTCCGGTGTGATTGGTTTAACCGGACAGCTTCTGGTTATTCCTTTGCCTTGTGGCTGATCGGCTGTCTGGTGTTTCCGGTTTTTAGCTCTGGCCGATCATTTCTTTGTGCGGTCATGTTCCGAATGTTCCTGGTCAGTTTACTATCTTGACCGGTTAATCTTCTTAACCGGTTCATTTGTTTGATCGGTCTGGTTCCTTGTTCCTGCATGGAAGGTTTATTTATGTTAAGTTCTGTGAACCGGTCAAATTTTATCTAACAGTTTTCCTAAACTCAATTTATTGGAAGGATTCATGTTGATGACACAAAAGTCAACCAAGAAAGGAATGTCAACCACTTGGACGGTGCACTTGAAGCAACTCATTATCTCGCGATGAGAATTGTCGAAATCTCTAATACACAAGTCGGATGGTGTGATCTTGTCTCGGGATACACATATCTTCTAAAGAATCCTCCAAGAACATATAATAAGAGCAGATCCATTGTCTATTAAGACCATTAGAACAGTCGTTTCCTCCATTTGCACAGAAATATAGAGGTCTTTGTCATGATTTGTTTTAGCCGATGGAAGATCCTTGTCTTCGAAGTCAATCGTGTTATCTTGCGAATTAACAAATACGATCCCTACTAGTTCTTGTAGGGTGGTGTTGGCAAGGACGTTGGCCTTTCTTAACTCATTGATGACTACTTTCATGTGCTCAATAGAGTACATCAGTATTTCGTAGATGGAAATGTTAGCATTTGTCAGTTTCAGTTGATTGGGAAGACAGTCTCATGAGTTAAGAGCTCTAGGATCATATTTCTTTCTAGTTCCAACAGGAAGTTGGGAGGTGGAAAATACGTTGGCCGGTGTGGTTTTCATGAAACTGAGTTTGAAATCCGTTCCAACACGCATCGCTGCAATGTTAAAGAATTTCTCATTTCTCTAAAACCTTAATTCCACTAACATTTGACTTTTTCTATAAACA
The DNA here is from genome assembly GCF_907164915.1 of Impatiens glandulifera. NCBI lineage: Eukaryota > Viridiplantae > Streptophyta > Magnoliopsida > Ericales > Balsaminaceae > Impatiens > Impatiens glandulifera. Next base: position 112,395 of record NW_025919557.1, on the reverse strand, counting down.
ATGTATTTTTCAAAATATAGAGATTCCTAGAAATATATTTTCAAGCTGGCGACGATGTTAGGTCTGAATTAAATATGAAGTTTTCTAACTTAAAGATTGTTACACAATTGTTTTTATTATATTTATCATTTATTGTGAATATTAAATTGAGTAAATTTTTCTATGAGAAGAGATTATAGTGTTTATTCATATATAAAACCGATCTTCACATATAATTTATTTATAAAATATTAGAATGTTTATTCTTATATAAACCATTATTCACATAATATCTAGATAAAAAAAACTATAATATTGAATCAATTAAAATATTCATTTCAATATAATATTTCTATATACAGATATTAAAATATTTAATTAAATAAATATTCATCATCATGTCACATAATTTCTACAAAAGAAGTCATCATGTTACAATTTACAATAATTTTTGACCGAAGCCGTTTTTTGGTTTCACGTTTGCATCTGATGATGTCGACACATATGTCACATCGTTTCTCAAATGAATTAAGACTTTCCATCTAAATAGACTTCCTCCACAAATGCCATAATTAATATAATTATGAGTTTTCTTTTTGTCTCTTCAAATCTAAGTTACATAACTCTTCTAACTTCCAATTTTAGTATTTCAACTACCGTGTCAATCTTTTATTTTCTTTATTGATAATAATTTATTATTCTTTTTTGAATCACCTTTGTCAACAAATGAATCTATATATACATTTAAAAAATGATAACTTATCATAATAATCTAAAGATATTATATGAGACATCTTTAGTATTAGCAATAATATATCACATTCTTATTAATTATTAACGTTTAATTAATTTAAGAAGATATATATTTATAATTTAAAACAGAAAATCTATGTTTCAATTATAATTAATTTAAGATAACAACATTAATTAATTTTATTAATCACCACAATTTTTTTCAGTTAAAAAATTGAATTTTTTATGTGTTTTTACTATTATCTTTTCCAATGAAATTATTATATACTTACTATCTTTGCAATATATATATATAGCAAGAGATAATGATGGAATTGATTTTTTATTAGTAGCGTTATTCAACGATATTTCTTTTGAACAATTATGAATCAACCTCATTCTTGAGACCACATTCATCATCTTTTTGTAACATCATAACTCGTATTCTTAAAACATTCCAGACAAATTTTTTGGACGGCGTAAATATTATAAATCTTAGAACATTAATATTATTTTAAGAATGTAAAACATTTTGTCTTGAATAATAGAAAATATATAAGAAAAACATGTAATAGTTAAATCAATAAAGTAATATACATAGTTTTAAAATATGTTGTCCGACCATGAAACAATTGATTGGACAGTTCGGATTTTGACTTTAATATGGTTGCCTATCGAACCGGTCAAAATCTAGTTCGACCGGACGGTTAGACCGGAAAACCATACAGGATATATCCAGTTCGAAAGGTTCCATATTCTTTAATCCAAATGTGATTAACTCAAATACATACTATCCAACGGTGCTAAAATCCAACATGATCTACCATTTCTTAACTCCTCATATCCAGGTATACATCATCTTTACTCCCTTTGATAATTATCTAATCGAAGAATGTGCTCGTACAAAGAGATTATTCAAAATGAGAAACAACAATACTCATAATCCTCTTCAATACAATCTCCTTTTATCATTATAGGAAAAGGAAGAGAAGAGGAAAGGGAAGAAGGCCTCTCAATGAAGATAGATGGCATGTGAAAATCCCAGGCTGGGATGGTTAGATTTGAATGTAGTCTTTTCTCTTTGTAATCTCTATTTTTTAGATTGTATGAATGCTACTAATAAGTTTTTTTAGGGTTATTTGATTGTCGTACTTAATCATAGCTAGGGTTTGTCTAGTTTTGATTTCTGACCCTCCCACTTTTAAAATTTTAATGAAATGGTTTTAACTGTTTCCCTCCCCCCCAAAAAAAATAAATAAATTATCTAATCGATTGTGGTTCTTCGACCAACACATTTATTGGTAATCTATAATCCTTAATCGTCTTCCTCAACTTCTTCAAATATATATCAAACTGTAAGATTTTTTTATGTGATTTCTAGGTATACATTTTCGATCAAACAACCTTACCGCCAATGGATCCGCATGCATGTCTTTCCCTACGTTTATCGGAAACAAAGGAACAGACAAAGAACCGGACCGGTCAAATCACTGAACCGATTAAGAAACTCAATCGGTCAAACACCTAAACTGACCAGAAACATGACCGCGCAAAGAAGGCAAGATCGGTCAAAACAAGAAGGCCGGAAACACTGGACAGTTGCCAAGGAATAACCGGAAGCCATCCGGTTAACACAAATAATCGACAAGCATAAGAAGATACTTCGGGTATCTGTTGAGAATAATACCAAAGGAACAGACTGAACATTTCCATATCCATACAAGTCTGAGGACAGTCTGTAGGCTGCAGAAGACAGTCCTACAAGATCTTTCTACTTCAGGATAAATCAGAAAGGCAATCTTCCAAGTACAGACAACTGTCTAACCGACAGTTACCACATTGAGTAAAAGACAAACCTAGCCGGTTTGACCTACACACTGGAAGACTAGACCGCCAGGTCTGAATCACTGAACCTCTGCTCAACCAATCAGATTCAAGGAAATGAAATATGACCGTTGGCACATTTCACCTATAAAAGAAGGAGCTGAAGAAGAGTAAATGGAACACAAGAGATTTTAAGAGGGACACAGTGGACAATTAATTTACAAGTGATAAGATTGTGTTCTATCTCTAGAAAGCTTAAGTGCTAAGTTGAAGTATTTATTTACAATTTCGGTTAAAATTGTATGGGTGTTATCGAGTAGGAAATAAGTCTCGATCGGATTGTGTTTGTATTCCTTAGTGAATATCCTTCTCGCGGTTTCGAGAGGAAGGGGTGACGTAGGAGTTTTATCTCCGAACATCCATAAAAACCTGTCTTGTTATTTACTTTCTGTCGGTTCTACATTCTAACTGATCTGTACTAACTTACTTATACCGCTATAACCGATTCAACACTACCTAAACCGACTTACTGAGTTACAAAACCGACCCAGCAACTTCCAACCTTGTCTTATCCAAAACCGGTTCTGCCTATCTCGTGAGTGTGCTGCTTCAAACTGAAACAAACCTCTTCCGCGCTTGAACTTGGTTCAAGGGTTTGTGACAGTTTGTGTAGTATTGAAACCCCGGTGTTAATCTCTTATCGGATTAATCACCACCCTTTGAGTAAGACGCGCTAACCGGCCGCGACCTAGATCCTAACAACGAGTTAGTGGACTTTTGTTATTTGTAGTTTGTATTTATTTATTACTCTTTTTTCTTTAAAATCAAACTAGTGTTTGTCTAGTTTGTTTCAAAAAGTCATGTCGATTTTTCTCATTTTTGGGGTGTTTAATGAAATGGCAAAATTTCCGTTTTTAAAAAAAATTAATCTTGTTAAACTCAAAACTATGTCCCTCATATAACATTATATTTAACAATTTTCATTTTGTTTAAGAAAATAATTTAAGTAAAAAAGGTAACAAATCACAAAATTTCTTTAAAGGAAAATTAAACAACAAATTAGTTCAAAAAAATGTAAATATAAAACAAAAATATGAAACAAATATAAATTAATTTATATCCCTTTAAAGAGTCGAAACAAATTACAAAACTATTTTTTTTAAATTGTTGACGAGAGTATGAATTATTGAGTTTAAAGTATGGGTGTAAATGAGTCGAGCCGCTCGTGAGCCGCTTGGTCCAAGTTTGATTCGAGTTCGGTAAAAATCGAATTCGAGCCATGCTCGAGCCAACTCGTTTAAGATTCGAGCCGAATTCGAGCTTAGGCAAGATTCATCATGTTTTTCGAGCCTAATCATATAATTTTTTATTATATTTTATTTTTTAATCAAAATTTTTAACATACCCATAAGACTATCTTTGTGCTAATTACTTATGGGCCTCCCCAAAATCCAATTATCCACATAATCCTATTTTCTATCTTATTTTTCAAATTCCAAATCTTCCAATGACTCTTTGAATGATTTGATTGTTCATATTCATCTCTTATTAAAATCTGTCTACAATGTACATAGAAAATTGGTTCTTAGAAATAAAATATACTATAAAACTTAAAATTTAAAATTATATTCTAGTCAATCAAAATCTTTATATTAATTTTACGATTTTATCATATAAAACTTGTCATCAATTTTAAATTCAAGATGTGTCAAATTAACAATAAATTTGTTGATTTATGCAAGATTAATCCTCGTACCAAGTGTTAGAATTTATTAGGTTTTAAACGGAATTTTAGATCTAAATCTAACACATAATCTCATGATCTCTATACTAAATTTATAAGATCGTTAATGTGTATTGTTCATAGAAAATAAATGTTGATACGTGAATTGGTTCAGTCTATTAGTCTATTGGTAACAAAGAAGATAAGAACCTCACATTTTGCTCCTCTAATTAGCTCACATGAGGTCAATTAGACCTTCTTGTCTTCAACTGCTATAACGAATGAAAAAGGGTAACAAGCACTATTTCTTGGTTGGTTGGAAAGATTGTAATCTCAAGTAACTTATAATATTTTTAAAGAAAAGTTATTATATTTGTACTTCACAAATATTTAAAATAAGTAATTGTGTTGAGTCTCACTTTTTGTTCGTCTCATATCGTTAGAAGGTTTTAACAAGGTTTTAACCTTTTTATTATATGAATAGGATAAATAATATTTAAGGATAGAAGATCCAAAATATTGTAATCCTTCCTTAATTAACATTTTTTAATTATATATTATTTTATAAATAAATAATAATTTTCTTAGTATCTTAACACTATAATTAAACTATTTAACTATATATTATTTATTATAAATAAATAATATTATTTTAAAATCTTAATTCTATAATTAAACTCATTTAATTATATATATATATATTATTTCATAAATAAATATTATATTTACTAATATTAAACAATCATTTTCATTAATCTAATCCGTTAATTCTAAGTATGGAATCAATCTACCCAATTATAATAGCTATATATTAATCTTAATTTTTTTTCTTTTAAGAAATTTCTATGACTTTTAAAATAGTTTGATTAAATTATCTCAAATAAATAATTGTCTTATCTAAAATTAGTGACACATTAAATTAAAGAGAATAATCTATTTAACTGTATATATGTAAAAGATCTAAAGTGGCTAATAAAGAAGATATTACTCATGTTTAAAAGATATACAAATGAATAGCTAATTTTGCCAAAACTCTACTTCCAATATCATTCTTATTTGAATTTATGGATTTTGAATTTACAAAGGATAAAACACACGTTAATGGATCAAAAATTTCTACGAACTTTTTAAAATTTCAAAGGTTATATATTTATAAATTACCAATGGAATTGTCAAAAATTATTACAACAAGAGAAATTATGATAAAATTAAGATTGTGTAATACTGACCAATTAGAAGTTCACCACGTGCCATTTTTATCTTAATATTTTTTTCTCAAATTCTACATTTTACCAACTTAGAATAGTTTGTGTAGAAAGAGGTGATACTTAAGAAAAAAATTAATACAATTTGATTCACACCTAAACATTTTAAATTAAAGTGGGGATTATAAGTGTGACTGGTTAAGAAAACACTTATTGGGACTAAAGCACGTTATATTAGCAAACAATGAGGACAAGTTAGTGACTAATAGCTTAGACATACTAGAGGTATAGTAATCTTGAACTTTTTAACTTAAGATTTTAATATTGTGATAAATTAATCTTTGCTTTGTTGGTGTAGGTTAAATTAGAGTTAGTTGTTAGAATATTCATAATTTTCCAGTCACCTAAGTAAAACAAGTATATTGGATGATTCTGGATTTTATGAAGCATGCCAAAAAATTATACAAGAGAAGAAAGTGAAGCAACAACAATTTTAGAGAAGGATTTTCCTCCAAAAAATTTCTTTTTAGTTGTATATATATGTAAAAGAAATATCAAAAGTGGCTAAGAAAGAAGATATCAAGAGACTAATATTGCCAAAACTCTACTCATTAACTAATATCATTCTTATTTTTGGGAAACACGACTTAGCGTCATTTCATTCAAAATTCTCAAAAATGGGAAAAAAAACACGAGTTAAAAAAATTATTCTAGACAGGCCTAGAATTATTTTGAAGGCGTATTATTCTGAATAAAAGCTAAAAACTAAAAACGTAAATGAATTAACTAATTACAATGTTTTCAATTCTAGTGAGATTTAAAAACGGTAAATTCCAGTTCCTGCAGATATTCAAGTTCTGCTTGTTGCAAATCTATTTCCCTTGGCTTTGAATAGTGTCGCTTCTTTGATTTCATTCCATTCGCTCATGAAACTGATCCGCTCCAGGATTTTATAGAATCTGTCCCAAAGCTCCGAAGTGATACAGAATCTCCCGAATAAGTGATCTATGGTTTCTTCATTTCCTCTACATAGAAGACAGCTCGCATCTGGGATGCTCATATATTTGCTGATACGATCCCGAGTGCTGAGTCTTACCAGAAGGCGAGCCATAGGATGAACTGGTATCGATGGATAATCTTAGTTGACCTTACAAGAGAAGCCTCAATCTACTTTCTGCGCTTTTTCTGGGTTACCTCCCACATTTTCTTTGATACCAGCTTCCCATTGTCCTCATCTTTCCATTCATGAATATCTGGCTTGTTGTATAGTTGTCAATATCATTCTTATTTGAATTTATGGATTTTGAGTTTGCAAAGATAAAATACACGTTAATGAGTTGTCAACAATTATTACAATAAAAGAAATATATATATATATATATATATATATATATAACGCTTAAGTTTAAAAAATGTTAGATTTGCGGGTCCTCACACCACAACGCACGACCCATTTTATGAGACAAAATAGATCGGGTTAAGAAATTCGTTAACCCAGGAATATAACAAACAGATTATAAAATAATATAGTCACCATAAAAAATTATATTAAAGGTGATAATGAAGTTCTTTTTTAAATTTAGTATCCATATTTAACAAATTGATTTTAAAATAATTTTTTTAACTTTGTTAAAATATATATTTTTATCTTTTCTCTATAATATATGCATCTTTATGTTAACTTTTTTTTTAATTTAATTAGGAAAAATACACGTTAATGGATAAGAAATTTCTAAGAACTTTTTCAAATTCCAAATTTGTAAGAAGAAAAATTATGATAAAATTAAGATTTTAATTTAATTTTAAAGAAGGTATAACAATGACTAATTAGAAGGTGACCACGTGTAATTTTATCTTAATATTCTTTCTCAAATCATAGGTTTAACCTACTTAGAGTTAGAGTAGTTTGATACTTAAAGAAATAAAATATTATGAATTTGATTCTAATTTAAGCATTTTAAATTATATGAAATTATAGTAGGGATAATAACAGTTACATAATTCAACGTGTCCCAAATATGAACGGGATAAGCAATTTATCAAAAAAAACATAGTGGGACTAACACACGATATATTAACAAGCAATGAAGACAAATCAGTGACTCTTAGCCGAGACACACAAAAGGTATAGTAATCTTGAATATTTTCACTTATGTAATCAATGAATCTTTGTTTGGTTTGTGTAGGTTAAATTGGAATAAGAGGTTGAAATACTCAATATTTTCAAGAGTCATATGTATATTGGATGATTTTGAATTTTATAAAGCTCACCATAAAATTATACAAGGGAAAAAGCTAAACAACAAGAATTCTATAAAAGTGTATGCCTCCAACCATTGTCTTATTCAAAATTAATTATTACACATTAAATTAAATTAAATTAAATTAAATTACACATATATTAATTTATATACAATATAAAATCAAAAACAAGAATTTTTTTAATTATATATATATATATATATGTAAAAGATCAAAAGTTGCTAAGAAATAAGACATCACTCATGCTTCCAAGATATACAAATAAATACAATAGAGGATAATATTTCCAAAACTCCACTCATTAGGTAAGACAATATCATTCTTATTTGAAATTATAGAATTTGAATTTTAAAAGGATAAAGTACACGTTAATGGATAATAAATTTCTAAGAACTTCTTAAAATTTCAAAGATTATATATTTATAAATTACCAATGGAATTGTCAACAATCATTGCAAGAAGAGAAATTACGATAAAACTAAGATTGCAATTTATTTTTAGACAATGCATAACACTAAACAATTAGAAGTTGACCACATGTCATTTTTATCTTAATATTCTTTTTCAAATCTTATGTTTAACCTATTTACAGTAGTTTGTGCGACAAGAGTTAGTGATTTAAGAAAAAAATATTATGAATTTGTTCCATTATCTATGGGTCTACTGGAGCTACCACTTCAATCAATTAGCGTGACATTATTGAGTTCGCTTCCAAACAAAACTTCTCCTCTCATTGCCTCCCTTAAATAATTTCCTTTCGTTTCTTTTCCGTTGGTCGAGTTTGAAACCATCCAAGAAGCCGGGACATGGTAAAATATCAACAAGTATGTGTAAACAGAGACTGTTATTATTCTCACTTAAATATTTTAAATTTAAGTGGGGATTATAACGGTGACTTGTTCAACATAAATCAATGAGTCCCAAATATGAACGGGATAAATAGTTGATTGGTAGTTGATCATATTTTAAGCAATTTATCGAAAACGCTTAGTGGTGCTTTAAACGTTATATTAGCAAACTGTTAGGATTTAGGTCGCGGCTGGGGGACCGGGGTCTGGGCCGGTTAGCGTGTCTTACTCAAAGGGTGGTGATTAATCCGGTTAGAGATTAACATCGGGGTTTCAATACTAAACAAACTGTCACAAACCCTTGAACCAGGTTCAAGCGCGGAAGAGGTTTGTTTCAGGTTGAAGCAGCACACTCACGAGATAGGCAGAACCGATTTTGGATAAGACAGGTTTGGAAGTTGCTGGGTCGGTTTTGTAACTCGGTAAGTCGGTTTAGGTAGTGTTGAATCGGTTATAGCAGTATAAGTAAGTTAGTACAGATCGGTCAGAATGTAGAACCGCAGAAAGTAATAACAAGACATGTTTATATGGATGTTCGGAGATAAAACTCCTACGTCACCCCTTCCTCTCGAAACCGCGAGAAGGATATTCACTAAGGAATACAAACACAATCCGATCGAGACTTATTTCCTGTTCGATAACACCCGTACAATTTTAACCGAAATTGTAAATACACACTTCAACTTAGCACTTAAGCTTTCTAGAGATAGAACACAATCTTATCACTTGTAAATTAATTGTCCACTTTGTCCCTCTTAAAATCTCTTGTGATCCATTTAATCCTCTTCAACTCCTTCTTTTATAGGTGAAATGTGCCAACGGTCATATTTCATTTCCTTGAATCTGATTGGTTGAGCAGAGGTTCAGTGATTCAGACCTGGCGGTCTAGTCTTCCAGTGTGTAGGTCAAACCGGCTATGTTTGTCTTTTACTCAATGTGGTAACTGTCGGTTAGACAATTGTCTGTACTTGGAAGATTGCCTTTCTGATTTATCCTGAAGTAGAAAGATCTTGTAGGACTGTCTTCTGCAGCCTGCAGACTGTCCTCAGACTTGTATGGATATGGAAATGTTCAGTCTGTTCCTTTGGTATCATTCTCAAAAGATACCCGAAGTATCTTCTTATGCTGGTCGGTTATTTGTGTTAACCGGATGGCTTCCGGTTATTCCTTGGCAACTGTCCAGTGTTTCCGGCCTTCTTGTTTTGACCGATCTTGCCTTCTTTGTGCGGTCATATTTCTGGTCAGTTTACGTGTTTGACCGGTTGAGTTTCTTAACTGGTTCAGTGATTTGATCGGTCCGGTTCTTTGTCTGTTCCTGCATAGGAGATTTGTTTGTGTTAAGTTCTATTAACCGGTCTAATTTTATCTAACAATTTCTCCCTTTTTGATAATTTTATTTAAAATTATCAAAATCATTTAAGATTGCAAATGTAGGCCGGTCTTGTGAGTTTTATTTTGCCGGATTTTTGGAAACTGACTTGGGAGGATTTTTCGAAAAATTTTGAAAAATTTTGAGAAAAATTTTGAAAAATTCTATCTTTTATCTTATCAATTTCTCCCTTTTTGATTATTTTAATTAAAATATTCAAAATCAAGTCGGAATGTAAATGTAGGCCGGTTTCCAAAAATAACTTTATATATATATAAGTAAAGATAACCGCAAAAGGGCAAGATATTATATATGTAAAAAACCGAAGTAAACATAAGTAAAGGTGGAAAAGAGAGCCCCTATTTGATCAATTTGGATGGCAGGAAGTCTTCCATCAGTTCATCTGTTGGTTGTCCCTTAGCCGGTTGAGCCGACCTTGAAGAGGAACCTCCAGCTCCCGTGGTGTCCGGGTGAGGAGGGAATGGTTGACCGACCGTTCTGACTGGAACTGCATCGGAAACTCGCTGTCTTGTGGGTTGCGGCTCGAGATCCTCTTCGAAGTCATCATCGGTTTGCAAAGCCGGGTTTAGTGGAGGGTCAACAACTATCTCGGTGATTCTGCCCAGCATCTCGGTGACTTGAGCCTTCCTTGAGGGAACTTTCCTTTTTCGTGTTGCCGGAGCCGAAGAGGAGGGAGCCACCTTGGTCTTCTTGTGAGCCTTTGCATATTCTTCGTACATTTGTTTCTCAGCGTTGAACCGCTCTGCATCCTTGGCTTCTTGAGCTGCTATGGATTTTGCGAGTTCCGGATTTTTAGCCGTTAATATCCGTAAGCGTTCGTTGAAGTTCGCATCAGACCGTGCCGCCCCTTCTTTTTCCGGTTCTCCTCATCCAGCGCATCCTGAAGTTTCTTAGCCGCCTCAGCGTTTGCCTCCTCAATCGCTTTATCGACAGCCAACTTGTTCTTTATTATTTCAGTCACCTGCTCGGTGACCGTCTTGAGGTCGGCTTCAAGCTTGGTGTTCCTGTCCTCAAGACTTATGACCCTGTCGAGTGTCGAACCGGTTTGGGTACTTGACCGTCCCAGGTCCTCTTCGACCTTTGTCAGCCGCTGCTCGGTCTCTTCTTGAGACCGTTCCATCTCTGCTACCTTTTGGCTAACCGACTCGAAGTCATCCACCAACTTCGAAGTCGTTTCCTCCAAGGCTATGGTACGCTTAAGATGAGCTTCGTACCGAACATCGGCGTCACGGTGGTTGGTTTCGACCGACGTGATCCGCTCGTTTGCCTTGCCAAGATCATCCATTGTTGTCTCGGTCAACTATATTGCTTGAACCGCGACTTTCTTAATTTTCTTCTTCCACGGTCGAACCACGGTGTTGGCAAATTCGTTGATGATAGTCATGACCTTCTTTTCCGTAATGGGCGATTCTGAATCCCGGACTTGATCAGATTCAAGATTGTCGGTGAGAGGAGGCTCTGTCCTATCGTCGGTTATATTGATCGTCTGATCCGCTGGAGGAGACTTATCGCCTGGGTTCTGACCGTCAACGTTCTCATGAGTTGGAGAGTGCGTTGTATCTTGCTTGTCGGACACCGCTTCAAGCCGCGCCACTTCGTCGATGAACTCTCCTTTCCTGACCGCAAGTAACTCCAACACTAAGAGTTGTAGTTGAGACTTCAGTGTTCCTGGAATATACCTTTTTGTAAGTTTTCGAATATGTTCGGCTAGCTTTTGTAGCGGAGCACGCGGTTCCACTATTGCGTGTCGGTCCAAGGCTTCGTTGGGATTCTTAGCTTTTGTTAGGTTGATGACGTCCTCCTCTATCTACATCAACCTCTCGAATCTTTGTCCAGCGGTTAGGCCCGGTAGCATTTGTTTGTAGAATTTGTTGCACCGGAACCACTCATAGTATACTTCGGATGCCTCGTGAGCCTACAGATCAATTTCTTCCATGATTCTGCGCACTATATTCTCGGCCACCTCCTGGTCGTTGTTATCGTGAACGTCTTCCTCCCCAGGGTTGTCCGCACTAGTATCTTCATGTTCAAGACTGACCAATTGTTCCTCTTCTATCGGTCCTTTTTCTTTACCGAACAGATTTTCTTCGGGTTGGGAAGTCGGAAAACCCTTCTGTGGGTAGGTTGAACATTTGGGCAAACTCGGCTTCATCCAGCCAGAAAGTGTGATCTCTCACTGTGGAAACAATGTAGTTTCCTCTTATGCAAGCACTTCAGAAGAAGGTCTTGACATCCTCAAGGAGTATGGGACCGGATTCTTCGAGAAAGGTGCGAAGACCGGTGTCAACGAGAGATTCAAACATGAGTTCTTTGGTTTCCAGGTCCTCATGTTTCATACAGGAATCGAAATCGACGCTTAGGAAGTTGCCTAGAGTTCGGCTCGGCATGATTCAAACTTTGCTAAGAGAGAGAGTTCAAGAAATTTTGTTTTGAAATGTGTTAAGTTGATTAGAGGGTGACTCCTTATATAGATCCGGTTTTGGAGGGAAAATATTAGCATTTAATGTTGAAGATCAGTTTTGTCTTATTAAGGAAGAGAATATTTATGTTTCCAAAGCGTATTGGGAAAATGTTATTTTTGACCGATTGCGGAGCTCGAGGTAGGGATTTAGTTCAAAGGTAACCAAGTTAGTTGGATATTAATTTCTCATGTAGTTGGGGGTTAAGAGTTACTTTTCATTAATGACGGATGTTACAATAAGCTGAAAAGTAATCGATTGAGACCGAAGATAGCATAGACTAAGCTGAAATGATCATAAGAGAGTTGAACAAAGATACAACCGGTGCGTGCAGCAAAATGACCGGTTGTAGGAATGAGTGACTTAGTATCCGTTGGAGTTGGTGTGACCGTTGGAGTTGATGTGGCGGTTCCTCCTCTTCCAAGCCTTTTCAAACCGCTCATAAAATGAGTCGGTGACTTCCTTGGTAAGTACCTGGGCTTGGTTCAACCCTTCGCCCAGACAGGTTGGAACTCCAAGCTCCAGAAGCAGACAACTTAGTTGAGGTACGAGACCGACTGTTCGAACGCCAACCATCCAGATTATGACATCGAACAGCACCCTTGACCAGTTGACCGGTGTGCCAGTGGTTATAGCGGCTATGATGTTGAAGGCAGCGGTGCAATACGTGTTGGTCACATCCCTTCCAAGGATGCCTCGACCGATCACGTCGTTGAGAAGTTGGTATTCAGCTTTCAATAGTGACTTGGCACTGTGGTCATCAACTGGATGATTTGACCGGGAAAAAGCTAAGGAGATCTCAGCTTTTAGTTCAGCCGGCACGTTGAGGTCGGTCAGCCCTTGTTTTGGTAGGTCAAAACATCTTGCGAAGTCACTTTCGGTGAAATCGAATACAATCCCTCCCACTTTTGACTGATAATGTGTGTCAAAGTGAGGAGTTCCACGAAAAACCCTAGCGTTGTAGAAGAATTCCAGGATAGATTCAGAATAGATGACATGTTTGTCATCTAGAAAGTGTTGGAGACCAGTGTCTTCAAGTGACTTGATCATCTTGAAGACATCGTAGTGTTCAGTACTTAGAGCAGGTTTGAAGTCCACTTGAAGGATGTTTGGAAACTGAGACATTTTGTCTTAGTGAGAGAATAAGTTATATCTTGTGATTTTTTTATTTAAGGTTTGCTTAACTTATATACTAGTGGAGAGAGGATCTTATTATCCAATGTGTCACAGGTAATAATGTCTATTAACCACAGGGTAAAAAGTTTTGCATGAAATAAGCATATCTACAGCCTAGGATGTTGGTCATAGACCTTGACCATAAAAGATATCAAATTTTCACGTCTTTTGAGGTGTGACCATTTTACTTTGAAAAGGTAATTTTTCAGGACAGATAAGTTTAAACGCAGGTAATTATTCCACTTTTGTTCGAAGGCCAAATAATCCGAGATAAACTATTTCCGAACCGGTCAGTTATCAGTTGTTCGTCCCGATTCGGTTATTTGGTGCATACACTAAATAACCGGTCGGTTTACTCTGACTGATAGACCAGGCGGTTCTTCTATAGATACCTTGGAAAATTTGGAATCTGACAATTTAGGAGGAACTACCGGTTTTGTCTGCCCGAACCGATTTCCCTTTTTAAGCATCCTTAGGGATGATCTGACTAATGTCGGTTAAACCGAGTGTGAGTCTGAATTGAGAAAACTTAGCTTCCTGTAGGGGCTTTGTGAAGATATCGACTACTTGTTGATATGTCGATACGTATTCCAACCGGATATGCTTCAGCATGACATGTTCCCGAATGAAGTGATGCCTTATGTCAATGTGCTTGGTTCTGGAGTGTAAAACCGGATTGTAGGTGATCGTTATGGCACTTGTGTTATCACAGAAGATTGGAGACTCTTCGGCTGTGACACCGAAATCCTTCAGTTGTTGTTGAATCCAATGAAGTTGTGAACAACAGCTTCCGGCTGCCAGATATTCAGCTTCTGCGGTTGACGTGGCAACTAATGTTTGTTTCTTGCTATGCAATGAAACAAGCCGATCACCTAGAAATTGGCATGTTCCGCTGGTGCTTTTTCTATCAACCTTGCAACCTGCATAATCTGCATCTGAATAACTTGTTAGGTTAAAGGATGAATCCTTTGGATACCACAAGCCGACGTCAGGAGTTCCTTAAGGTATTTCAAAATTCGCTTTGCGGCTGTGTAGTGAGACTGTTTTGGGTTGGCCTGGAATCTTCCACACACACCGACTGCAAATAGAATATCCGGGCTACTTGCTGTCAAGTATAGAAGAGAGCCGATGATGCCTCGGTAAGCGGTCATGTCTATTGCTTGACCCTCATCATCTTTGTCCAATTTGACCGATGAACTCATTGGAGTAGCCGCTGAGGAGCATGTGTCCATCCTAAATTTCTTTAACAGTTCCTTAGTATACTTGGGTTGGCTTATGAAAGTTCCTTCTTCGAGTTGCTTAACCTGAAGACCTAGGAAGAAGCTTAATTCTCCCATCATACTCATTTCAAATTTGTTAGTCATTAGGGTTGAAAATTTATCACATAGCTTAGGATCGGTTGAACCGAAGATGATATCATCTACATAAATTTGAACAAGTAGGATATGTTACTTTTTCTCAAACTTAAATAATGTTTTATCCACCGAACCGATGGTGAAGTCATATTTCAACAAAAATGCGGTTAGTGTGTCATACCAGGCTCTAGGGGCTTGCTTTAGACCGTATAAAGCTTTGTTTAACCGGTACACATGGTTGGGTAGTTCAGCATTTTTGAAACCGGGTGGTTGTTCAACATATACCTCTTCACGTAGGTCACCATTCAAAAATGCACTTTTAACATCCATTTGGAAAACCTTAAAACTCTTGAATGTAGCAAAAGCTAGAAAGATCCTAATAGCCTCAATCCTAGCTACAGGGGCAAATGATTCTTCAAAATCAATGCCTTCTTCCTGTTTGTATCCTTGTGCCACTAATCTGGCTTTGTTCCTCGTGACCAAACCGTCTTCATTGAGTTTATTTCTAAATACCCATCTTGTTCCTATGACCGGTTGATCTTTCGGTCTAGGGACTAGGTACCAGACTTTGTTACTCTCAAACTGGTTTAACTCTTCTTGCATTCCCAAGATCCAATCCGGATCTGACAATGCTTCATCCACTCTTTTCGGCTCAATTTGGGATATAAAAGCGGAATTAAAGTATTCCTCCAGGATTTGTCGCCTAGTTCGAACAGGTTCTGAAGGTTACTTATGATTAGCTCAGGAGGATATTTAGTGTTCCTTTTGAGGTTCGGTTCAGGGATGTCTACCGAATTACCGTTTACTTGATCAAGGCTAGACATATCGGTAGGCTGAGCAAGGATGTCCCCCGACCAATTTCCTCGGTTTAGACCGAAGTGTTAGCTTCCTGTCGTGGGACAGCTTGATCTGGCTGGGTTTCATTATTACCCATTTGGTCATGGACAAACCGCCTGACAACCGGAATTTCATCTTCACTATCAGAATGGATATTGTTATTTTCTAGTCTGTTGTGTAGATTTAAGCATGATGCAGTATTACTTTCAACCGATTCATCGAAAACAACATGAAGTGATTCCTCCACGGTTAAAGTTCTGTTGTTATACACTCTAAATGCTTTACTCACTGCTGATTAGCCTAACATGATCCCAATATCGGTTTTTGCATCGAAAGTAGATAGATAGGTTTTATCATTTATATGAGTGTAGCATTTACAACCGAAAATCTTAAGATACTTGAGGTTGGGAACTCTGTCAAAATAAACCTCATAAGGTGTTTTGTTGTGAAATTTGTTAATCAAAGACCGGTTTTGTGTGTAACATGCAGTATTGATAGCATCAGCCCAAAAGTTTTGAGCAATACCCGAATCGGCTATCATGGACCGTGCGGCTTCCTAGAGAGTTCGGTTTATTCTCTCGGCCAGGCCGTTTTGTTGAGGAGTCCTAGCACTAGACAGCTCGTGTCTAATACCGGATTCATCAAGAAATGCGGTTAAAACACTGTTTATAAATTCGGTTCCTCTATCACTTCTAATGCTATTAATGCGTGTTGATTTTTCATTTTGCAAACGTTTAAGTAGTGTGATCAAGTTTGATGCGGTTTCACGTTTGGATGGTAGAAATATTACCCATGTATACCTAGAATAATCATCAACAACTACCATAGTATAAAGCATACCTCCTATGCTGATGACTTGAATCGGTCCAAACAAATCCATGTGAAGAAGATCTAAGCATCGGTTAGATTGAATGTGTCCTTTACTCTTAAAGGTTGACCTAGTTTGTTTACCGATTTGACATGCTGAACAAACCTTATCCTTATTAAATATTATGTCAAGAATTCCGTCGACTAACTTTTTACCGCGAATATAATTTAAGGTTTTCATATTCAGATGGTTTAGTCTCTTATGCCACAACCAAGTTTGATCGGTCTTGGCTATCATGCATACAGGATATTCTACTTTAGTTTTTCAGTCTAACTTGTAAATATTTCCTAGCCTATTTCCGGTTAGGAGTATGGTACCTTGAAAATTCTTAACTAGGCATGCATGTTTAAGAAATTCTACAGTGTATCCAGCATCACACATTTGACTAATACTTAGCAAATTAAAACGTAGGTTTTCAACTAAGAGTACATTATCAATTGTCAAGTTACCATGGACAATCTTACCCTTGTCCACAGTTCTACCTTTTGAGTTATCCCCAAAAGTGATTAATGCACCGGTTTCTATTCTGATGTTGGTTAGGAGATTGTTGTTCCTGGTCATATGCCTGGAGCAACCGCTATCCAAGTACCATTCAGAGTTTCCTAGCCGTTTCTTTAAATCCTGCAAAATGTACATATTTACAACTATTTGGTACCCACATTTACTTGGGTCCACAAGCGATTAGTCCCTTGGGTATCCAGACCTTGACAAACCGGACAGCTTTCCTGGTTAATGTCTTAACTACTTTTCTTGCACTCGGTTTTGAGTCTTTCTGTTTTCCTAAGAAGGCCCTGTGTGGGGATGATCTTTGATTTGTCCTATGCGGTTGTGAGTTGGCTCTCCTATTTTTAAACAGGTTGGCTTTCCTTTTCTCAGGGTGAAACCATTTCTCAGAATCGGTCGGACCTACATAGGTTACTTTGTCTTCCGTATAGTAGGCAGTTAGTTCCTCTTCAGCGGTTAAGGAACTTCTTATAAAACTTACAAAGGGAATATCATCCTTTGTGAGCCTTACTTTGTCTAAGTGTTTTTGGCTTTGGGATCTACTCTTTTTGTAACCTAGACCAAACATGCAAGTAGGGTGTCTTTTATAACTACACATTTTTCTTACCATTTCACTAGATCTCTTATATGCGGCCATTCTATACTGGAGTCGGGCATTTTCTTCCTCGGTCAATTCTTAAACTGGCTCATTGGGCTGTTCGGTTTCAGAGGATAGTTCAGGTGCTAATTCGGTTTCTAAGGTAGGGGTTTCATCAGGTTGTATAATCTTTGGTTCGGTCAGAATGGGTACTATGAGGTCGGCTCTAAAATTGGGTTGCTTAGGTAATAGAGTTAGTAGGTTCTTATACTCTGCTATTATATCATTCAATGCATTATATAACTCATCTTTAGTAAATTCTTCACAAGGAGAGTCAAATACATGTTCCTCATTTGCCATGAGGCATGTGAGTTCATCATCACTGTCACTGTGAGCCCATAAGCTTCCTCCATCATTGGCTATTAGTGCTTTCTGAACCTCACTTCCTTCACCGGTTTGTTGATAGTTATTTCGGTTATTTTGATTGTCCGGTTTCCGGTCATCCCTCATCGGTTTTCTGCATTCCCACTTGAAATGTCCCAAACAGTTACAGTTATAGCATCTTACATTAGATTTATCACCATAGTTGTGATTGTTTGTCGGTTGGCTTCTTTTCATGAACCTCCCAAATTTCTGTGCAAGAATTGCCATGGAATCCTTGGTGAACTGATCGGTGCAGGTGCAACCAATTCTGTGGATGTGATCAGTGCTCTAGTTGAGGTTGAGGCTGAAACTTCTTCTTCAGTCCTAGATCTCATTTCAAACTCATATGCCTTAAGATCTTCGAATACATCGTGTAGTTTCATCTTACTTAGGCAGTTTGATTCCCTCATTACCATTGTTTTTATGTCCCATGCACTCGGAAGAGATCTTAACGCTTTCATGATAACCTCCTTATTATCATACCTCTTGCCAAGAGTTGCTAGCTCGTCTAACACACCTGTGAACCGGTCAATGTATTCTCTCATTGTTTCTCCTGGTTTCATCTTGATGCTTTCAAACTTCTGAGTAGCTACCATTACCTTATTTTCCTTGGTTCTTTCATTTCCCTCATGAATCTGAATAACGGTTTCCCATGTTTCCTTTGCGGTTTTGCAGTCTCTGATCTTGCAGTACGTGTTTCTGTCCACACCGTTGGAGATCCGGTTTCTGGCATGGTTATCCAAATTGTTTCTTCTCCTATCTTCAGTTGTCCAATCCTTCCTGTCCTTATCAATGATTATCGGTCCTTCGGTTATGATGAACTGCATCTCGTCATCTATGGTGATTAAATGCAGGTACATGCGTTCCTTCCAGTTGGCAAAGTCATCACCTTCTAGCATTGGGGGCCTATCAAAAGACATGCTTGCTTGAGTATTGAAACTCACTGCTCTGATACCAATTGTTAGGATCTAGGTCGCGGCTGGGGGACCAGGGTCTGGGCCGGTTAGTGCGTCTTATTCAAAGGGTGGTGATTAATCCGGTTAGAGATTAACACCGGGGTTTCAATACTACACAAACTGTCACAAACCCTTGAACCAGGTTCAAGCGCGGAAGAGGTTTGTTTCAGGTTGAAGCAGCACACTCACGAGATAGACAGAACCGGTTTTGGATAAGACAGGTTTGGAAGTTGCTGGGTCGGTTTTGTAACTCAGTAAGTCGGTTTAGGTAGTGTTGAATCGGTTATAGCGGTATAAGTAAGTTAGTACAGATCGGTTAGAATGTAGAACCGGCAGAAAGTAAATAACAAGACAGGTTTTTATGGATGTTCGGAGATAAAACTCCTACGTCACCCCTTCCTCTCGAAACCGCGAGAAGGATATTCACTAAGGAATACAAACACAATCCGATCGAGACTTATTTCCTGCTCGATAACACCCGTACAATTTTAACCAAAATTGTAAATACACACTTCAATTTAGCACTTAAGCTTTCTAGAGATAGAACACAATCTTATCACTTGTAAATTAATTGTCCACTGTGTCCCTCTTAAAATCTCTTGTGTTCCATTTACTCCTCTTCAGCTCCTTGTTTTATAGGTGAAATGTGCCAACGGTCATATTTCATTTCCTTAAATCTGATTGGTTGAGCAGAGGTTCAGTGATTCAGACCTGGCGGTCTAGTCTTCCAGTGTGTAGGTCAAACCGGCTAGGTTTGTCTTTTACTCAATGTGGTAACTGTCGGTTAGACAGTTGTCTATACTTGGAAGATTGTCTTTCTAATTTATCCTGAAGTGGAAAGATCTTGTAGGACTGTCTTCTGCAGTTTAATCTAATTTGGAGTTATAAGAGTTGCTACCTTTTTTTTGAGAAATTATATATTCTTTTTGTTTAGGTCTTGATTAAGTGTGGGAAAGGTGTTCGGTCATGTTTAGTGCCTATTAACGTCATATTTAACGCATTTTTCAATTAGAAATTTAGTTTTTTTCAAAAGATTTTCATATTCAGTGCATATGAACGTCATGTTCGTGCCTTTTTCAATTTTTTTTTAAAACAAGTTTGTGTTCTTTTGTTAAAATAATTTGGCCATGTTCTTACAATGACGTGTTCTTTTAACCTTTCAATTTCAAAAACTTGAATTTCTTCTAAACAATTTCATGAAATTGTTTATAAAAAATACATTTTTTAAAATGAAAAAAATACAAGAACATGACCTTGTTAAAATTTTTTACAAGGTAATGTTCATGTATTTTTTCAGCTAAAACATGGACTTGTTCGGTACCTTTCGGGTTCAACGGACAATTTGTTCAATGTTTTATCTTCTCCAACGTTGTCTTAGTTGCAATCTGAACATTAAAGTAGAAGAAGTTAGATGTTATCTATATAAAATAAAAAGTCTTTTGTATAACTAAAATTGAAAAAATAAAAATTTGTAGTTTTTGAGGTCACGCAATGAATATATATAGGGTCTTGGGTTTGTAAAAGATTTTCTCCGTAGAGAGTTGAGAGAGATGAAATGACTACGGGAAATGAATTTAGAATTTTTTTTCTCTCTCCTACACATGTGTCCGATCACGTCAGAATCATGACGTTATTTTATTTCCCTTATTATTTCTATATTTTAATATATTGACAGTTTGACACATCATTAATTTTGAATACATAATACTATTATATTTGCCACACATGAGAACAACACAATATAAATATTTAAAACATGTTTATTTGGATAAATTAATGATTTATGTAAATAAATTTAATTGAAAAGATTGGCTAACATATTTCAAGTTGAATCATTGTTCCATACTATCGATAAATATTAGGTCTATTTGATAAGTTTGTAGAGCAACTTATGTTAATAGAGTAGTATAAGTTATAAGAAATTGTATTTAAAATAATAAACATAATTTTAAATTCTCATTTAAAAAACTTAAACTGAAATGAAAGTTATAAATTTGAGATAGTCTTAACATTTTATAAAAAAAATTAAGCAAATATTTTTTACAAGTATGTTATTTGAGAATTTTTATATAAAGGTTATATATTTTTTAAATCTTTTAAATTATTAACTAAATTATTATTTGCGGTCTCTCTAGGTAAAGATTGAAATGGTTGGAAACAATAATTGTATCCCTGACAACCACTTCATACTCACATTTCTAACATTTTTAAATTCACCAAAGGTAAATTAAAAATTGGATTATGAAATAAGGGTCCAAGATCCATCAAATCATGATTCCTACTCTCTCACTTTCTTTATATATTAACATATCAATGATTGATCGATTAATTAAAGAAATGTTAGTATTTACTATTGTACGTGGGCCTGGGGGAGTTTTCGCAGATCTGATGCCAAAGACATCATTTGATGCCAAAGACATCATTTCAGCAAACATCTGGATTCTCTTCCCTGGATCAACTAAGAGTCGATCTCTGTGTTATTGTCAAATAACTCTTAGACATTGTCACGGTAATTAATTAATAATTCGTGGTGATCTTGTTACATAGATAGAAGACAATCATAGTTTTAGACCTGCATGACCATGATATCGGACCTACGCAAGCAACTGCATTTAGAAGACCAGCAAACATGCACTTGCACCCGTATGCCGCACAACCTCCAATTACAATCTTCAACCAAAGTGAGGCAACCGACCGCAAACTACAGCTAAAATTAGACTACAAGTAGACTTTCACCTGCACCAGAAAGCATGCGTCCTGCACAATACCAACAGCTGCACGACCTGCAACCTGCACAAGAACTAGAAACTGCATCTGCACAGTCTCACACAGTACATCAGCAGGCGCTTCCTCAAGCAGATGAAGAATCAACACCTGCAACAGACCACAAACAATTGAGATGCAAAGCCTACGGCCTGCACAATACACAATAGCTGCACCACCTGCAATCTACAAAAAACAACAAACATCAGGGATGAACTACGCCTGCACCTAGTCAACGAGCGACTGTTCTATCACCTGCACCAAGACGCCAACACCTGAAACGGAACTCGACCAGCTGCAGCAGGCGAGATCCGCGTCTTTAAGAAGGGCATTCGGACCGTTGGCCTGCACCTTAAAGATTTGTACCTACACCTGCACCTACACAACACCGGAGAATAGACCGCAAATGCACCATGGCAAGACATAGACTACCACAGTAAACTATAGGAGGCAAGGCGACAAACGGACTAGTGCAGCAGGACGTCACTAGTAAAAATTGATCTTTTAACGTCCGAAAATTCGGCCGTAATTTATATTATTTCGGTCGGTACTAATCAGTACTGTCCGATTTAATTACGGACGTTCACGGACGGTAAAACCTGCGTCGTTATTGAAAAAAATATCAATAACGTTCGAATTTCATTCGGACGTTATTACTCAATAAAGGCCAAATTTTCTGTCGTCGTTATTAAACAATAAATGTCGAATTTTCTTCAAACGTTATTAATCAATATAGTCCGTTTTCTTACTAACATTATTAATCAATAAAGTCTATTTTCCTACTAACGTTATTGATCAATAAAGTTCGTTTTCCTACGAATATTATTAATCAATAAAGTTCGTTTTCCTACTAACGTTATTGATCAATAAAGTTTGTTTTCCTACGAAGTTTATTGATCAATAAAGTCCATTTTCTTACGGACGTTATTGATTAGAAAATACTAAAAAAAGTTTTTAATCTAGAAACCTGACATATTAAAATAAAACCTATTATATTCAAATTAAACAATATCATATATAACACAAAACATATAACATGTTCCAACAATCTATTCAAAAATATATATGTTCCAAAACATGAATAGACATATACAAATTTTGATCTTATAAAGACATATATGTTCAGTTACTTAATTTCTTCAAATTTTCAAAACATGAATAAACATATATAGGTTTCTTCATTTCTTCAATCTTCCTATATCCAAAAATCTGCAACAATCAAATGAAAACGAAAATTAGGCATTTCAAAACTGTAGAAAGCAAAACCAACATAAGTAAAATACTTCATATAAAAAATAATAGAACCACATTATTATTGAAACAACAATCTTATTAACTTTTTTTTTGCAAACTCCAAGTTACTACAACTAAGAGAAATGTTAATCGATTGTAAAAAGAAGAAAAAACCAGTAAAACCGGTAAAACCACAAATCTCATTAAGCTAAGCCTATCCATAAAATAGATTAATTAAACTGACATTACCACAACCCTAATAATGATAAGAACAAAATGAATTTTTGATTTTAAAGAAATGACCTGATTTGTTGATCATGTAGAAAATATAAAAATTGTTGGTTTAAAAGTAATCAATTACCAAATATTTTACAAGAGAAGTGGAAAGACTTGTTAATCTT
This sequence comes from Impatiens glandulifera, assembly GCF_907164915.1. Taxonomy (NCBI): domain Eukaryota; kingdom Viridiplantae; phylum Streptophyta; class Magnoliopsida; order Ericales; family Balsaminaceae; genus Impatiens; species Impatiens glandulifera. Next base: position 88,880 of record NW_025919557.1, on the reverse strand, counting down.
TATATTCTTCATCTTCTTCATCATTAGCTGTATATAATGAGACTAAAATTATTAAAAAAAAACATATTAACATAAACAATAAATCAATATTTTAGAAGGCGGCGTAGTAGGTGGTACTTGTGCATGGGGTGACATCGACGAAGATTGAATTCCTAAGTATCGTGCCATCATAGCTTACATCATTTTCTCTGTTTCAACACGCTCAGCTAATATTCTAGCATCAATAACTTCCCTTTCTACTAATCTTTTTGTTTCATTAGTCTCCCTTTCCTCTATTAACTTTTTTTAATTTCTTCTAAATTACTTTGTACTTGCTCATGATAATTTGTTAATTTCTCTACTACGGCTCTTAAAGAAGCGTTCTCTTGTCGGAAAGTTCTATTTTATTAATCACCTCTAAATTGTGAAGTCGACACTCCTATTCCCATCCCAATGACAGTTCCATGATTTTGTGGGCCAAACACTTGTTCCACCATATCAAATTGAGAATTGGAATTAATTTATTGTCTAACTTCACGCATCTTATCCTATAATAAGTAATTATATTAATTTAATTATAACATAGATAAAATATCATAAAAATGAATAAAAAATTAGAAATACTTACCAACTGTGATTGTACATCGGGATCAATAAATTTATCCTTTCTTGGATGAGTCTTAATAAAGAGGTACTCGTAATATGGACGTTTCCCATCCCGTATTTCCTAAATATATTCAATGAAACACATTCAATATATGTTTATTTAAAAAAATTATAAAGTAATTAAGCTAGTTACACCATACCATTTCCCGCCCCACTTGAGAAAATGACTTGTTTCCGATGCGATGAACGTATTTGTGTTTCTTTCTATTAATTTTATTGGTAGAGCTTATTTTCTACACTTAGAAAAACAATTTAAAATTATTTATCAAATAAAAATATTTATCTTAAATATATAATTACCTTATATTTATCGGTGAGAAAGTAGTGGTGAAGCAACCACTCCCAATCCTCTTGGGTCATTTCCTTTGGCTTGATAGATTTAACTTTAATCATGTCACCTTTGTGCACAGTGATACAATGTCTATTAATATCAGCTCTCCACCTATTCCAAAAGTGTTGCATGAGTCGTAATGTGGTATCGCGATAATTTTGAATATTAGTAGCATCGAATTTATCCTGAAATTTTTTAAATATTTTGATAAGAAGATATTATTTAGAAATATTTTTAAGGAAAATTTAACTCACTATCACATGTTGCCACAAATTATCCAATTCAGATAGAACTAACAAGTTCCATTTTAGCATGCGATGTTTGACTGCAAAATGATCGCGCACAATAGACCCCAAGTCACGAGCCCAAGTCTTCCTATTTTTACAAAATGGTTTTTTATCCACCAAATTGAATACGATAGTGGCCTTATCTCCATTTTCTATGAGTTTTTACAACACAAAATTTTTATTACTTCATCTCCTTCTTTTGGTACCTTCTTTTATCGTTGATTTAGCGTCCGGTAGTGAATATGGCATATCATTTGCAAGTATGACAGCTTGGGTGGATGAAATCATTTGCAAGTATGTCATTTGAGTGAGGTGTGACATCATGTGTATTTGTGACATCTTGTACAAATATACTTCTAGATGCATCCCTTTTCTTTCACATTTCTGCTAGTTTGACATTTAAGCTACCTGGAGGAAGGTTGTTCTTATCTTGCCCAGTCATGACTTCTGAAATAAAACAAATAATATTATTAGCATAGAAAACAATAACAACATTATGAATAGAATAAACTCTAAACATATTATTAGTAAAATAAACAATACCCATTTGATGATATCAAGTATATGAATATTGAGGATTTTTCTTAATCGCAATTTGCCAAACTGGTTTAGAGACATTATCTCTTACAAAAAATACTTGTTTTTCTTGAGTGGTTAATATAAAAGGATCTGTCTTTTGAGTTGTCAATAATCGGTTGCAATTTATACTAACAAAACCATATTTATCAAATTTAATTCCACTTTGTCTAGAATGCACGTCAAACCACTTGCACTTAAAAAGTACAATTCGTCTTCCTTTATGTTATTGCATTTCAATAATTTCTGTCAACACTCCATAGTAGTCAATAGTTTCCAAGTCATTATTGCCAACCACAAGAATACCACTGTTTTGTGTCGTTAAACCCTCGTCATACTCTTTTATGTTGAATTTATATCTGTTCACTTTACACCATAAAAATTTGGACGCATACTTTTGTAGTACCGGCTCCTAAAATTTTAAGATCTTTCGTTCTTTGACTATCGTCTTTTATTTGTTCGGCCTATAATTTCAAAAGAAAAGAAAAAGTTTAAACTTTCATATATTTTTTGTAATATGCAGTTATGAAATAACTCACTTGAATTCTGAACCAATTCATATATTCATCATCACATTCTCTATTAGAGTGTCCTTGCATGTATTCACTGCATAATTTGGAATAAAAATTAATGGTTGTAAGAATAATTCATATTGGATATAGAATAAGTCAGTATTCGTACTAGTAAAATGGTTCAGCCTCTTCACAATTCTTTAGTATGTACATATGAGTCCACTCTCGATCACCTTATTCATAAGTATAATTTGTCCCTATTTATAATTATTCAATGACTGAAAATATGGATAGGGAAGTCTCTATTGGGTGATCAGAAGTCTCTACTGTTAAATCTTCAAAATATCTTGAGCATAAACTAATTGAAGCTTTTGGATGATTTTTATTTCGAACATATGTTTTCAAAATACCAATATATTGTTCTATTGGATACATCCACCTAAAAGGAACATGCCCACCAAGAAAAGCTTCAAATGGTAAATGAATTGGCAAATGTACTATTATGTCAAAAAATGATGGAGAAAACAACTTTTCCAACTTGCAAATGTTAAAGCAATATTAACATCAAGATGTTCCAAATCATCTTTATTTAGTGATTATGAACATAACATACAAAAGAACTTTGATAGATGAACAAGAGCGTCATACACATCATCTCGAACTAATCCACGTGTTGCTAAAGGAATAAGGTATTCTAGCAATATGTGACAATCGTGACTCTTTAAACCTAAAATCTTTGTTTGACTAACATTTATGCAACCTACAATATTTGAATAAAAGTTAATAGTTGTAATAATCAACAAAGAATACATTTCTTATTACAATTACCAATCAAGGAATGGACCAAAAACATTGAGCTACACTATATTGGTAGTAAAGCAAGCAAATATCAAAAATCCAGCAAGTCAAATTAAGAAATTGATATTAAATGAACTATTGTAGGTCTAACTAGTATAACAAACTTGAAAGTATAAGGTATTTTTGTACATGTTAATGAAGTCACTATAGATATCATGCAATACCTAGATGATCGGGAACATCTTAAATATGAGAAACAAATAAAATAATAGAAACGATAACAACGATTAATATAAATTCATAGAAATTAATGTTAATTGTCAATGTGATAAAGGATATGAATAGTTCTTCTAAACAAAGAAAGAAAAAGAATCTACCTTATCAAGTGAGCATATAGGTCAACTAAATGTGCAGATTAAATAACTACTACTTTCTTAAAACATGCATCCGAATTCTTCTATTTTTATAGATTGACCTCAACGTCCAGTTTTTGGATAATCAAGAAAGTATACATTTCATTTGAAAAGTACCAATCAAGAGATGGAACAAAAACACTGAGCTACAATATATTAATAGTAAAGCAAGCAAATATCAAAATTCCAGCAAGTCAAATTAAGAAATTAATATTAAATGAACTATAATAGGTCTACCTAGTATAACAACTTGAAAGTATAAGGTATTTTTGTACATACTAATGAAGTCACCATAGATGTCATGCAATACCCTAGATGATCTAGTACATCTTAAATATGAGAAACAAATAAAATAATAGAAACAATAACAACTATTAATAGAACTTCATAGAAATTAATGTTGATTGTCAATGTGATAAATGATATGAATGATTCTTCTAAACAAAGAAAGAAGAAAATTTTGCCTTATCAAATGAACATATAGGTCAACTAAATGTACAGATTAAAGAACTACTATTTTCTTAAAACATGCATCTGGATTCTCCTATTTTTATAGATTGCCTCAAAATCCAGTTTTTGGATAATCAAGAAAGCATACATTTCTTTTAAAAAGTATCAATCAGGGATGGACCAAAAACACTAAACTACACCATATTGGTAGTAAAGCAAGCAAATATCAAAATTCTAGCAAGTCAAATTAAGAAATTGATATTAAATGAACTATAGTAGGTCTACCTAGTATAACAAACTTGAAAGTATAAGGTATTTTTGTACATGCTAATAAAGTCACCATAGATGTCATGCAATACCCTACACGATCTGGTACATCTTTAATATCAGAAACAAATAAAATAATAGAAACAATAACAACAATTAGTAGAACTTCATAGAAATTAATGTTGATTGTTAATGTGATAAATGATATGAATGGTTGTGCTAAATAAAAAAAGAAAAAGAATCTGTGATAGGATCGGGATCGCCGATAGGGGACCGAGGTCCAACGAACGCTTACACACACAACGGTTGATACTAATCCGGTTAAATATTAATTTCGGTCTCAACACTACACAAGTTGTCACAAACTCTTGAACCGAGTTCAAGTGCGGAAGTAGTTTGTTTCAAGTTGAAGCAACACACACACGGATTGGATGACAAGAATGAATGGAATATAGAAAGAACACAATACAAGATTTACGGATGTTCGGAGATAAAACTCCTACGTCACCCCTTCTTCTCAAACCTTGAGAAGGATATTCACTAAGAATATTCAATCACACTTTACAATACGTCAAATAACCGAGGCTTATTTACTTCTCGTTATTGACTTACAACTCTTACAAAGAATGAATAGAATTATAATACACTTTTGGACATATTTTAATGTAAGAATAGTAAGATTAATAACTTCTTTGAATCTTTTTCTCTCTTCGTAATCTCTTGAGTGTGTCACTGTTGCTTATGTTCTTCAACTTCTCCTTAAATAGTTGAAATATGACAACGGTCATATTTCTCTTTCAACGGATACCTGAATGGTAATCCTTGAATCTGATTGGTTGGTCAAAAGGAGTTGCATGGGATTAAATGTAGTTGATGCTTCCCAAGGAGTAACACAGCCGACTAGTGTATCTTCTATTCATTTTATCAGCTGGGCGGTTTTGACAGATAACTGCTCCTTGAAGGCTGCTCTTAGACTTATACCAAAATAGGTATTTGACCACTTTGCAGTCTTCTACTTTCTATAGTCTATCAACATACTTGTATCAAAGAGGAAATGGCACAGTCTGCATATTTGAAGATATCCTTCTGCAAATTCCCTAAGTGAACCTATTACATCAAAATAGAAACTTCTAGTAGTTCCAAATCTTTGATTTGACCTGTTGCACTTCCCGTTAATTTGTACGATCGCTTAGAATTGAGCCAATGACTTGAGCCGACCGGACTTCGTATCGGTTTGCAGTTTCAACATCGGTTGACCGGTCTTACTACCGAAGAGTAACGACCGATCTCTTAGACGTTTCACCGATCCTTAAGCTGAGCCGAACCGATCTTCTACTAAGACTGTTGCTGAAAAGATAGATTAATTAGGGAGTTCTGGTTTGTGCCGCTTCTATGTTATCGGTTGACCGACCAATTTGAGAGTATGACCGCTCTCGGTTTTTCCTGCACAAACAGTGAGTTTGGTTAAGTTCTTTAGATAGTTAATTAATTATTAATTAACTATCTAATTTATCTAACAATCTTCCTTATCAAATAAGCATATAGGTCAACTAAATTTACATATTAAATAACTACTACTTGCTTAAAACATGCATCTGGATTCTTCTATTTTTATAGATTGACCTCAACATCCAGTTTTTGGAGAATCAAGAAATCATAAATTTCTTATGAAAAGTACTAATCAGGGGATGGACCAAAAACACTGAGCTACACTATATTGGTAGTAAAGTAATCAAATATCAAAATTACAGCAAGTCAAATTAAAAAATTGATATTAAATGAACTATAGTAGGTCTACCTAGTATAACAAACTAGTGAACATTTTAGAACAACTAGTGAACATTTTAGAACAACAGTTGACAATTGTAAAAATGTGATGTTTGGAAAGCTCAAGCTAAACAATCTATAATATTTTCAGCCTACCTAAAATACTGCGTTTGGGCTAGAGAGAGGGAGGATGCGATGGAGGTTGAGTGTCCCTGCAATGGAAGTCATTCCTTGTGATGGTCAAGTCGTTTGCGCTTCTCTGTCTCTCCGATTACAAAGAGATGAAGCTACGGCCGGAAGTTCTGAATCCTGATTACAGAGTGATGGAGGAGGTGAATGGTCAATACCTTTTGCCTTAATCGAAAGTTGTCAACCCTAATCGTAAGTTTAGCCCCGGTCTCATAACTGGGGAAAGTGATCGTGAATGGAGAAGGTGAAGGAAGGGTCAGGTGAAATGAAATGAGTCCCAATTAATTACTAAATTTATTTAATCTTATAACGTTCGTTTTATGTACGGACATTATTTACCCACCTCTAACGTCCGTTTCATGGAAGGTCGTTATTTAATCCACCTTTAAAGTTCGTTTCCATACGGACGTTATTTAACCCACCTTTAGTATCTGTATTTTATTCGGACGTTATAAATAGTCTTTAGAACAACAATTTTTACTAGTGGTCTTTCGACCGCGCTAGAGGTAGGGCGACGAACCCGATGTGCCGAACGTGCCGATGTGCCGAACGTGCCGATATGTCGAACGTGTCAGACGTGCCGATGTGCCAAACGTGTCAGATGTGTCAATACGCTAAGAAATAGTTGTTAAAGAAAGTCGATATTGTAATTATTAAGAAATACAAGAAGATTGTTTAGGGTTTTACTTGGTAAACATACGGCTTCATCCGGACAATTTGAGAAGACGATTAAAAACTGAAAGAAGATGAACACTCGTTTGCAGATCTAGTTTATCCAGATCTACAAAAAGAAGACAAAAACAAGACGGGCGATTTCTAATAAAGAAATTGAAGATGTACAACAACAAATCGCTACACACTTCAAAAGAACCAATGTTGCATTAACATCATCCCAAAGACCAAAAAGAACCTTCGACGCCACCCCCATCAAATACCATTTTTGCGAGAAGATTATAGTGGAGAAGATTCGTGCTAGGGTTTGAAGAATTGATGAAAGAGAGAGTAAATAGTGAGAGTGCATCAGAAAAATTTCTATTTATTTAAATTATTATTTCAATGAACTTAACTTCATTTTTATTAACAATGTAAATAAAAGTAAAGTAAACACAAATGAATGAATGATTAATGTAAATAACTAGTGAAGTTTGCTTTATTAGGTAGCGCTTACTTCACTTCTATCAATGCTGTAAATATTTAGTGATGCAAGTCTTACCAGGTAGCGCTTGTTTCACTCCTTTGAGTGCTGTAAATACCTAGTGAAGTAAGATTCACTAGGTAGTGTTTGTTTCACATTTTTGAGCACTATAAATACCCAGTGAAACAAGCCTCACCAAGTAGCGCTTGTTTCATTTTTTATTCTCTTGTAGACTTACATTAAATCATAAATGCTTTTACATGAACTTTTAAATGTTTTTACATAAACGTGTTAGTGGTTTTACATGAACATTTATACATATTTAATATATTATTATATAAAATATAAATATTTAAAATAAATTTATTTAAATATTTTACAAATAAATTTTAAAATATTTTGATTTACAAATTTATTTAAATATATTACAGAAAATTTGGAACATGTTGTTATATATATATATATATATATATATATATATATTAATATATAATCATATAAAATATAAAATAATTAAAGTACATTCATTTAAATATCTTACAAATGTAATACCTAGTGAAGTTTATTTCACTTCTATCACACTGCCAATACTTAGTGAAGTAATCATCTTCAAGTAGTACTTGTTTCACTCATTTGAATGTTGTAAATACCTGGTGAAGCTGCTTGTTTCACTCTTTTAAGCGTTGTAAATACCTAGTGAAGCAAGCCTCACCGGGTAGCAGGTAGCGCTTGTTTAATTTTTTATTCTTTTGCAGACTTATATGAAAACATAAATGTTTTATATAAACGTATAAATGTTTTTACATAAATATGTTAGTGATTTTACATTAACATTTATATATATTTAATATATAATTATATAAAATATAAAATAATTTAAGTAATGTTTTTTAAATATCTTACAAATAAATTTTAAAATATTTTGTTTTACAAATGAATTTAAATATATATTATAGATATTTTTGAACATTTTGTTATATATATATATATTTAATATATTATTATATAAAATATAAAATAATTAAAATAAATTCTTTTAAATATCTTACAAATAAATTTACAGTGAGTAGTGGAGTGAAGTGAAGTAAGGTTCACTGAATAACGTTTCTCAAACTTTTTTTTTCATGAATCAAGTGGACCCATAATTATATTCGGATTCGGGTTTCTCTCTTCATTTCAACACAAACTTAATTTAATAATAAAATAATAATGTTGCATTATGATTGGTCTGAAACAGAGAAATAAATGATTTGGTAGCGGAAGATCTGATTTGCTTTTTCAGTCACCCCGTCGTGGAACTATAAAAAGTTTCACTTTAAAAGAAAAAAAATTATAATATTTTACTTTATTGATTGAGTGTTATAACACAAAAAGATTGAAATGAAGATTTGGTAATTTCTTCAAACATAGATATCAAATTCCCATGTTTAATTTTCTTTCTACATTTATTTATTCCATAAAAATATATACAAATTAAATTAATAGAAAAAGTAAAATCAGTATAAAAATCTAAATCAGTATAAAAATCTAAATCATATATATATAGAACTAAAAAATTCCCAAAAAGTTGGTGGGAAAGCATAATCTCATCTTCAAAGCAGTTGGAGGATGATCAAGGTATATAGTGTGTTTTTAATTGATTTATCTAAGGGTTAATTTTTAAAACAACCCTATAGACTAAGGAAATACAAAGGAAGTCAATGGTAATATTCTTTCATTAATAATAAAAAGAAAATATTAATGTTATTCATGACATGTTTAGATGATTGAGTTCATCTCAGATTACATTCACACCAAGAAGATTATGAGCATATTTTTTATTTAAAAAATGCTCTAAAAGACACCTCTCCTTTTTTTTTTCTTCAACCATTACAAACATCATTACAGATCTCTCACAATGTTACTGTATGAGGTTCGATTTGAGAATTCGATATACTCAGTCCGTGTTCATATTGTTTTTTTAGAAGATATTCGCACAGATTAATGTTTAATATATTTGTTTGATTTTTTTCTTCACATTTCGATGTGTGCTTAAACGACCACTAATATCAAATATCATGCATTAATTATTTTTAAAAAAAAATAATTCAAACAAGAGACTTTTTCTTTTATATTTATTTTTAATTTTATTATGCAGATGTTATCTACTATAATTGTATTAGTAGATTGGTTGCATGTTAGATAGCTGTGGATTTTTGTTTAATATGCTTATCTAGGTTTACTTCATATTTGTATTCTAATTGTTTAATAAGTTTTCTAACTTTCTTTTGTCAGTTTGATATTATTGGCTTGTGATTTAATTATATATCTTTTTTACTTTTTTCATAGGCAGATTGTTGATAAAATATATTATAGATAAATATAATATATATATATATATATATATATATATATATATATATATATATATATATAAAACGATACAATCTATTTTATTAATTCAATTAATCACACAATTAAATGATGAAAAAAATATTAAAAATAATACAATTAAAGTTATTTATATATATAATTATTTATGGTCAATTAAAATATTTATCCAAACATTAGTACCAACAAACCAGAAAAAAAAAACTCAAGAACACTTTAAATATCAATTGCTTAAAATACGAATTAGTTGTGGACTTGAATCCAACTTCTTTATTGGCTGACGGGATTTTCATAACATTGTTAAACGTTGTAACATATTTGATTTAGTCGTCTCCCTTACCTTGACCTTGATCATTTGAATATTTGTCAATGAATTATAATGAGACATTTCACGTTACTAATAATTATTTGAATAATTTAATAAAAACATTTTACTCATTTTTTATTTATTTATAAATGGTTCGAGAATAAAAACAAGTCATTACACTTTAAAATTGAGATATGAGTTTTCAAAAAAATAGTGTGATTAATAAAACAAAATATTTTAAGATGAAATATATATTATTTGAGATTATTTTTATATAACTCAAACCTATGAACTTGTATATTTATGAGCTAATTCAGATTTAATTCAAATAGCTAGTTTTTTTTATCATATTATTTATTAATTTTCAATCAAGTATTTTAATTAATTAATTAAAATATTAAACATTTTATTCAAAATTTTATAATAATTTAAATATTAAATATTTTTATTCAAAATTTTATAATAATTTTAATAATAAAAAGTAAATTTTCTTTTTCCAAATGATTAAATGCCAAACAAGCTCTTATAATAGAATAAGCCTTGTCAACGGTCGGATTAGTTCTCAATGGTTGATACTCGAGTCTATCACAACATTATTTAAGCGCCGGCAAGTAGCGTCAGCAATCCAGGCTAGAGCCGGGAAAGGTTGTTCTTTCTCTGTTCTAAATCCTAATTTTTATACTCTATTTTAAAAACAAACATACTTATGGTAATGTCTTATTATAAATATGTTCTTGCTTGCTCCATTTTAAGTTGCCAAACTTCTTAAGCTGCAAGTAAATCCGTAGAGAAAGAGAGGATCATATCGATGGCGGCGTTGGATTATGTGTTGGAATTTTTAAACTAATTCTATAAATTCCATTATTGAATAGGATTATGTGTTGGATTTTGAAGTTAACCGGATGCTGCAAGAACGGCGGCCCTGGCTATGGATCTCCTCTAGACACCATGTCTGGACCAAAATATGTTACCTATTTCTACACAGGTCAACCATAAAAGCGACGTTTCTTAATCGTTTTTATCGAATAAGGTCGAACTTGAATCGCGTCATATAAAACTCAAATTATTATCGTTATATTCATTTAAAACATTTTTTAAATTAACAAAATGTCTGTTTTCTTATTTCAACGCATCATTTTTCTAATTAATTTTTCACGTTTATAAATGAAAAGATATTTACACACGTTTTGAACGTACTGTTTTTAAATCGAATATTTTTTTTTATATCTGGGCATCATAATTTGTTAAAAGTGGTTTGGGTGACTGATCAAAAAAATATTTCAGAAAATTTAAAGATATGGATTTTGTATTTATTTTTCACATTACTTTCGTAATGTCATAACTTTGTTTGTGTTCTACTAATTTTGATATATATATTTTTTTTATTAAATTAAGTATTTATTTTGAAATATACGTTTAAACTAAACTATCGAATGTAGTTTGAATGCCTTAAAAAATATTAATGTGGGGGGAGTAATTGAAAAAAATGGAAGAGATAATTGTTAATTGTTTTTATAAATATGATAAACTAAATAAGAAAATGAAAATATTATGTTAGAGTAAGAAAACGTATTATTGTCCGTTTGTAAGCTTTATATTACTAAAATTGTGATAGTTATAGCCTAAAATAACAAAGGGTCATTAACCAAAGTTAAGATAATTATAAATAGGGATAGATTATATTACGTACAGTGAGTTATAATTTGTAATTATAACTCTATTGAATTGATTCTCCGAAGACAGGACATAGGATATTATTGGTCCGAGCCTAGGTAAAACTCTTGTGTCGTTATTCCGTTTATTCTTTGGTTTTACGTTATTGTTGTATATCCATTACGATTGCTATATTTCTGTTTTTCATTATTCGGGTGATAGTTTTCACAACACAATATTGAATATGAAAGTCTTTTCGTGAATAATGCAAAATTTTAGTTGACAATGATTCTTCAATCAATTTCTATGACGACGTATGATGTAGTAGAAGTCTTTCCTCATTGTTTCCGTTTCTTGACTTCGATCGCTGTCGGAAGTCAATGAGATATTTGACGTGTATTCTATTGAGTTTGAATTAAGAATCTGATATAGTAGAATACTAAATATTGAAGAGTTAGTCTCACATGATAGAATATTGAACTTGGTGAAGCGTAAAGAGGTAAATCCTCCGTCGTGTAATATTTTGAGTTAACAATATATTGTTACTCTTTAATAGCGGAGAATGCTCTTATAGATCTCATATATGAGAAATTATGGGACTCTAAGTTTATATCAAATATCTCGTTTTTTGGATGAAGTGTAATGCATTAAGGGATTTTGATAGATGATAGATGCATGAAAAATAGTGTACTATGGCGAATCATTGTACAATTTGTTAATAAGAGACGAAGTCGGCGCCTCACTTGATTTTACACTGTGATGGAGTGGTTGCGATTGAAACTTATTATGGAACATAACCTGTTTTCAGTGGATTATGTCGAAATCTATCGTTAGATGTTGGAAAATGTGGATATAGACAGTGTGCTCAATTGTTTAGCCTTTGTGCCTCTATCTTGCTTATCTTTTGGTTGATCATTTGACTTGAGATGAATCGTATAATGTTCAGTGATTGTTGTCGACCGATTCATTTAATACATAATTCTATTATTATAAAAATCAATTAGGTTTAATTGGGTAAACTGGTTGAGACGGTCGAAAAACTCATATTTAATCATCTCGAGAAACTCTGTGTTCATTAAAGTTTGTTCTTGTTGTGTATTTTTGTGTTCATTGGTGAACATGTTTGTGTCGCTGTTTTTTAGTTATTATGCCCATTGTTTTATAATGTTTTTCTCGTTAAGTTTAAACGTCGACTTTCAATACTATTTTTTTTTGTATTTTTATTTTATTAAAACAATACTCACACATACTAATTCTATTAAAATGGTAGAATATGAAATGATGGGTTTGCTTTGTCGGACAGTACAAGAGTGTTTTATTTCAAAAACAACAACAAAGTTCAGTCAAAGGATGACAAATCCACTATTACAATTGCAGTATCCAATTGCTATTTTTTTCAATTGATTTTTCTTAACTAATTAAATGAATTAAATATTAACTCCATGAAAGAACAAATCAAACATTAAGAATGAAGGATCGGAAGCTAAGAAGTCTGGGCAGGTAATATCAAAAACTATGTATTTATCATTTATGTTGAATCTTCAAATTATATATCATGTAATAAAAATATCAAAAACTATGAATTAATGTTTAATCTTCCATTAGAGTAATAAAAATAGCCACCGGCTACACTAGATCATGTAACATTTTTCAAGATATCCCGTTGGAAGCATGTTTTTATAATACGAATTCTCATATTTAAAATATATATATATATATATATATATACTATTAAAAAAACTTTAATAGCGAAGACAAATGCCAACAGGAATAAAAACCATCGGTATATAGTGTATCATTGCCGACCACAACTACAATCGTAGGTGTTTAGGGTTTAATAGCAACCACTTAAAAAACCCTAAGTATTTGGGCTTTATAGCGACCACTTAAAAAACCCTCGGTATTGTAACAAATATACCGATGGTTTTGAAGCCCTCGGTATACCTCCTTAATTTTAAATAAAATGTAAAAAATTAAATTTATCTGATATTATCAAATTAAAATTCTATATATGAATTATCATCGTATTTTAAATTGTTTATTATTCTCTTTAATACATAATTTTTAATTTGGTTACATATTATCTTATTTTACCATTTAAGTTATATTATAACTTATAAATAATATTATTAATATTTATTAAAATAAAATAAAAATACTATAATTTTAAAATAATTAATTTTTATTATTAAAATTAAATTATCCCCTGTTATCTTTTTTATCTTGTCGGCAAAGAAAGAAAAAACCATGTAGAAGAATTTGGATAACATTATCTACAAATTTAAAAAAAAAACATTTTGTTTATTTAATTATTATTAATCTTAATTTTATATTATATTTCATCATAATTCGTTTTAACTATATAATCTTAATCTTAAGTATGATTGCTGAAATGATCAAAATATCATTTTTCAAAAAGATTTAATTTAAGTTTAAGTATGATTGTTTAAATGATTAAAATATCATTTTTCAAAAAGATTCAATTTATTGATATATTTTTCTTTCTTTATAAACTGGAGAAGATTTTAAAAATCTAACCTTTTATAAAATCAATGAATGAACATTCGACTAGGATGATGCTTTCCAAAAAAAAATTATTTTCTTTTTTAAATCAAGAATGAAACAATTAATTACAATAACAAGTATCAATACATGGAATATTGCTAGTGTAAATACTAAGAACAATCACACTCAGTTTAGTTCAGTAAATAACAATATATGTTTCATCATTTGTTCCTTCAACATACTTAATTATTGATTAGTATTATTAATAAGGAAATAATGTGCAACATTGATATTTTTTGTTTGAATGTTAGTAATATATGAAAATCAATTATCTTCTTTTTTAAAATAAATATATCAAATAAATATATCATTGTTATTTTGTTATTTTCTTACTCGTTCAAACTCGTCTGAATGGACCAGTTTTTTATAGAGGTATTTGTGGTTGTATTACATGGAAGAGGTTGCATCATTTTAATTTCAATTTTGATAAAAGATTAAGGGCCTTTTAAAGGGTTTATCCTAAAATTAAAACAAGAAATTTTGAGGTTCATTCTCTCCGACCATCATTTTAGCTCTTGTCACCCTCTCCCTACTGCTTCCACATCGAACTTTGGATCAGTTACTAGAGGAGAACATCGTTCAGAAGCCGACGCCGACGTTCATTGACGTCAAGAAGATAGTAGACGAGGAATTGTCATCAGGTCTCTGGTGAGTTTTTGTGCGTGTCATTGTGTCTTACTTCTCATATGTTTTAGGGTTTAGGTAATTTGAGAACTTCTGAGATATAAAAGTTATACAATCTTGTAATAGATATGAGTACGTATATTATACCCTTTTCAAAGTGTAAATTATACCTAAAGAATACTGTAGATATAAATATAAATCAACCAAAAAAAATTATAATTTACTGTAGTTATACCTATATACTTTGGCTATGTTTGTTAGGGGTATAATACTATAGATAAAGTATAAATATACCTATAGTAAATTATAGTTGTTGTTTGGTGGATTAATATTTATATCAACAGTACTAATTGAGTATATATTATACTTAGAAGAGAGTATAGGACAATACCTACTCTTACCTGGTACAAGAGAATATAAAATTTAATATTCCTATTTTATCCTTTACTTTTATAAAATTATTTATATTTTATTTCATTTTGTATTATATTTAAAATATAGTAATAAACTATAATTAAATATAAATTTATATTTAACTAATAATATTAATAAATAAATAATTATATAATTATAATTTCAATATTATTTTATAAAATTATTATTATTAATATTTTAATATATAAAAAAAAATTAAAATATTTTAAATATACAAATATTTATAATAATAATAATAATAATATTTTAAATATAATTATTAAATATTAATTAATATATATAATTTAAATTATAAGAAATTGTATATAAAAAATATAAACCGTATGTAATAATAATATTTATAAAAATACATTTATATTATAATGTAATATTATTTTTATTAATTTCAATATAATTAATAATTAATTATATTTAAGATATATTAAAAATAATTTATATAAATGTAAGAGTAAAATAGTCTTTTACACTTTTTACTACTTTCTTATATCACCAACTAAACAAAAAATAATAAAATTTATATAATTTATATAGATTTTATATTCTCAACCAAACACTAATAACTTATATAAATTATACATTTTAATACCTCTTTATAATTTATACCCATTACAACTTATACCTATATAACTAGTACCGTTTTTCCAAACACCACCTTTATCCACAATGTTGTACTACATATATAAAAATTAACGACTTTTACAAATTAAGAGTTTTCAATTACCATTACCATAAGTAAAGGTATTTATAACTTATAATAATAAATAATAAATGTTTCTTTCTTTTCATTTAAATTTATTATATTAGAGTTCACATTTAAACAATTTCTTTTTGTTTTTGGTTCACATTTTCATTTGTCAACTAAACTTAGAATTGGGATTCCTTAAATAATACAAATTTATTTTTGTTTAGTTTAACCAATATCTTACCTCTATAAATTGTTTTCAACTTATATATATATATATATATATATATTACTTCTTATTATAGATAACAAAATAGAAAGATACATTGGCCAGATTAATGGACTATAATAATTATTTTTGGATGGGTTGATTGTAATTCAAATATTTCTTCTGACTCAGTACTGCCCGAATTCACTTTGATTGTCACTTTGATTTTGGGAGATACATGACATTACAAATTAAGTTCATGTTGGTTGACTCAGAATATTTGAATTTTGAGAAAGTTGTACAAGACAAGAAATAGAGATCAGATATGGATAAAAATATTTGAGCAATAGAACGCAATAAAACATGGGAGCTGACCGACCTTCCTGAAGGAGCTCGACCAAATAGAATAAATTGTGTGTACAAAAAAGTTGAATGTTGAGGTAGAGGTTGAGCGTTATAAGACTCGATTTGTGTTGAAGTCAATAGACAAAAGGAGGAAATCGACTATGATGAAGTAATTGCTCATGTCATGAGAATGAAGTCAATCCGACTTCTGATCTCGTTAGTTTTTCAGAATCAATGTCAGATTTTACAAATGGATGTGAATTCGGTCTTTCTAAATGGAGTGTTGAAGGATGAAGAGTACGTCGAGAAACCACTCGGATACATGAAAATAGGGAATGAGAAGAAGGTGATGAGATTGAGAAAAGCCCTCTACGGGCTGAAGTAGGCTCCTCATGACTGGAATGAGATAAATAACGGATATTTCGAGAAAAATAGGTACGAGCAATGTTTGTATGAGCATGCCTTGTACACAAAAATATCAGAATAAAATGATGGTAGTCGTTCTCTATGTTCAAGATGACAGTCTTAAGCCTAATGAAATATTTTCTTGGCTCTACGGGTTAAATTAATTGAGTAAATTTGTGGGAAATGTGTTGAACTCACGGGGATTAGTCGCACTTCGAAAGAGAAGCAGACCTAGCGTTAAAAAAGCTATGAGACTCTCTTAAATGTAAAAAGTAAGAAGTTTCATCTTTTGTCAAAACATATGAGTATGTACCCATTCTTTTCTTTTACCTCATCATGCATATATTCTAAAAAAATGCAAGTCTAATTCTTTTTAAACAAACTAAGGCAGATTATGATTTGTTTTTTTAAAAATAATTTAAAAGATATTAATAAATAAATTAATAATTTAAAATAAATGACATTTTGATTAATAAATTGAGCTAGGTGATAGATGAGGAAAAAAATGAAATCATATATAATTAGTTTGATTTATTTAAATCTGTCCCAAAATTGACAATATTCGAAATCTTTTGATTAAATGTAATATAAGATCTAATAGTAAATAATGTGAAAGCAACAGAACAATTGAATTTTTAATAATACGTGTACTTTTTTAAAGCTAAAAATGAAAGTTCGAGTTTTTAAATAAATTCACGTGCCGCTTTTAGAGTTGTAAATGAAAGTAAGATATAATAATTATATTTGTGATGAGATTTTATGAAATTCATAAAAATGAAATTATTTGAATAGATTTAACTGTGTGGAATTTCTTTTTTAATAATTTTATCAAAATTAACTCTGGTGTGAGAGACTCTTATGTTATAAATGAAAGTATGATTCAAAACCAAATTATGGGGGACTAAATCGGTTTAAATGGACAATTGAGATATAAAATATAAAATTATGAATATTTGGTTGAATGTTTATTAAAGAATAAGTATTTAATTATTAAGCAATTTGTATGAATTGGTTAATGGAATTTTGAAAACTTGTGCAATGTTTAATGTTCAATATTAACAAATATATATTTCTTAATCAAATAAATCATTTTATTACTATTGATTTTCCCCTAAGATTATGCTAACAAAATAAAAATTAATTTACTCACCTTATATAGGATTATTGGAATAACATATAGATTATTTGTCAGGTCGAGAGTTGTGGTTAAATATTATATATATGTGAGAGTAAATGGATACTTGAGTTGAATTGTGGGTTGACTTGCCCATAACTTAAACGGTTAAAAATAAAATTAAACATGCTATTTTTATGTTTCGAACTCGTAACCTAACAAAATAAGTACAATCTTTTAACGAACTAGGCTAATAAGACTTTATATTTTAAATTCAACAACCAATTTTATGAATGTGAGACGTTATAATAATATAATTTCAAATTTTTAACTAACTAATATATATATATATATATATATATATATGAAATGATGCTTAATTTTCAAAATGTTCGGATTGCCAGATCGAGAAGTGTGGTTAATTTGGATATATATGTGAGAGTAAATGTATACTTTGGTTGGATTGTGAGTTTTCCCGCCCATAAATTTAAAACGGTTAAAAATAAAATTAGAAATTCTATATGTATGTTTCGAACTCGCAATCTAACAAAACATGTATAACACTCTAACCAACTAAACTAATAAGACTTTATATTTTAAATTCAACACCATATTTAATGAACGCGAGACGTTTTAACAATATAAGTTTAACTTTTTGACTAACTAATTAATCAATATATATATATATACATAATGAAGTTTAATTTTTAAAATGTCCGGATTGTCAATTATAAGTATACTTTTTAACTAACTAATATATATATATATATAATGATGCTTAATTTTCAAAATGTCCGGATTGATAGTTCGAGAGTTGTGGTTAATTTGGATATATATGTAAGAGTAAATTAAAAATGCTATCACATTTCACCGTAATTTTTTTCTGGTATTTATATCATTACTCGTACAAATTCACAGGCTACATGCTAATGTATGTTAATAACTCTTCATACTTTCAAAAATTGAGAAAAGGCATAAATTGAGTTGTTTGGTTGATGGGTTTCATTATAACAATGATTTGATTACCGGATACTCAGTAATAATTCATTCCTCTCTAAATTGAGAGGAATGAATCTCATTCCCGTGTGATGGACTCTCTCTTTCATGATGTCCACTCTCCTATACAAATATAAAATTATTAATAAGATAATATATATTTTATATAATTTGTATGAAAAAAATATATTTATATAAAATTAATTAAGAAAAAGAATATATTAATATGAGAGATAAAATAAATTAATTAGAAAAAATAAATTAATAATTTTAGTAGGTGAGATAAATTAATAATTATGGATAGATAATTATGATAAGAGAGAGAAATTCATATAAAATGTTAAGAGATGTGGTGAACACGTTTGAAGTATGGTGAGAGCTAAACATAATAATTGTAAGGAGAGATAAATCAAATGAATTGTAGATGGAGCGTGTAGAACACCTCCAAAATATTTAATTTAAATAATATTATATATATATATATATATGGAAAGAAGCACTTAGACATATATATAAGTAGTTCAATTATACTTACGCTATGTACTAATAAATGTCATTTACACTTATTTACCATAAAAAACAGGCTTATTTAGCCTATTTCTACTAAATTATAGTTAATTTGTTTTATATATTTATTAATTAATATATTTTCTATCTCTTTTTTTTAATTAATCAATTAACTTTATTTTTATTTTTATCATAAATTTTTTGATTATTTTTATATAATTATGTATTATTGA
This sequence comes from Impatiens glandulifera, assembly GCF_907164915.1. Taxonomy (NCBI): domain Eukaryota; kingdom Viridiplantae; phylum Streptophyta; class Magnoliopsida; order Ericales; family Balsaminaceae; genus Impatiens; species Impatiens glandulifera. The sequence continues at coordinate 69,066 of NW_025919557.1, read as the reverse complement.
TTATTTTAATTTTATCTTATATATATATATATTTATTATTAATTATTTTAATTTTATATTTATTTTTATTTTTTATGTTTTTTTCTTATATTAACATTGATTATTAATTATTTTAAAATTATTTGGTCCAAATAGTTGGATATAACAATCACTTATATTCAACAATAAAACCATTCAACACAAAAATAAATTAATTAATAATTAAGAATTAGATAATAATAACAACTCTTTTAACCAATAACAAAAGAGTAATAATCAAATATTAGACAAAACAATATTATTTACAACTACTATAATCATTAATCAAGAATTAAATAAAATTATTAATTTCATTTTGTTCATATTAAATTAAATAAGAAAAAAATATTCACAAAAATATTATGTAAAACATAAAATTTATAAATAAGTTGCTAAAATTTCATCAAAAATGAGAATTTAAGGATTAAGAGAAATAAAAACTGCTAAAAAGAAAGAGAAATAAAAAAGAGAAATTAATATAAAAATAATAATAAATTTAAATAGTTTAATTAATAAAAAAAAATATTAATATTTAATTTAGTGAGAAAAAATTATTATGGTTTAGATAAAAAAAAAGGCTAAATGAGCATATCTATGATAATATGTTTAAATGATCGGATTGTGGGTTGACCCGCCCATAACTTAAAACGGTTAAAAATAAAATTAAAAATGCTATATGTATGTTTCAAAATTTACAACCTAACAAAAACAAGTATAATTTTTTAACTAACTAGGCTAATAAAACTTTATATTTTAAATTAAACACCAAATTTGTCCGGATTTCCGGGTCGAGAGTTGTGGTTAATTTCAATATATATGTGAGAATAAATGGATACTTGGGTCGGATTGTGAGTTGATCCGCCCATAAAATTAAAACGATTAAAAATAAAATTAAAAATGCTATCACATTTTTACCGTAATATTTTTCACGTTCTCATTTATATTATTAATTGTACAAATGCACGGGATAAATGCTAGTCGATAATAATATTATAATCCATTATTAAGTTGATGTTATGGTTCTCATTTCTTAATTAATTTGAAGTAGCTTAAGGATTGACATTCTTTTCGAAATTAAGTATGGATACATAAGAATGTTTCGAACTTAAGTATGGATACATAATAATGTATCTAGAATTAGAGATAGGGTTGATTTAACCAAGTTAAATAAATTATATATATAGAAAGGAGATGATATTTTATAATATTCAAATAAATATAGTTTTACTATATTTAAATATATATATATATTATAAAATTATATAAACGAGATTTTTTAATATTATATATTATAATATACGAAAATTTATATTATTAGTAAAAAATAAACTTAAATTTTTTATAAAACAAGAAAAATAAATAAATATATTGTTTATTATATATATTTATTTGTATTTATTTGTGTTCGGAGCAGAATATGACGGAAAACACAAATATCATATGCTCGCCACCATTGACCCTAACAGTACATTTCAGACCGAAAACCGTGGGGCGAATTATAATTGTTATCCATATTTGAGAGTATCGTGCTCGATAATCGTCACCTAATAACTCACATTGCTCTCGAGTTTCAAGTGAGACAATTAATTAAAATGGTAGACAAGATTAGAGCTCGTTAAAAATATTTTATAATTTTTAATTTAAGAATAAAATAAAATCAGTATTTGAAAATATTTTATTAGAAAATATTTTTAATTTTAATTATTATAAATAGATTTCAGAGATACTCAACAAAATCAATAAGTTATATTTATTTAAAATTAATAAAGAATTAAAATATATTAATATGAGACATAAAATAAAATAAATTAATAAGGAAAGATAAATTAATAATTATAGTAGGTGAGATAAATTAATAATTATGAATAGTTAATTATGATAAGAAAGAGAAACTCATAAAATATAAAGAAGAGATTGGTGAGCATGTATGACCTATGATGATAGCTAAACATAATAATTGTGAGGAGAGATAAATCAAATGAATTATAGATGGAGCATGTAGTACACTGAACATTTCCAAAATATTTGATTTAAGTAATATTATATTATATATATATATATATATTTATGATAAAAAGCACTTAAACATAGATATAACTAGTTTATTTAGACGTATTTACTAATAAAATTTTACTTAGTATAAAAAAAATTCATTTAGCTTCTTTTAACTAAACTATAATTAATTTTTTATATATATATATATTAATTAATATATTTTCTCTCTCCTTTTTTCATTAATAAATCAACTCTATTTTAATCTTTTTCATAAATTTTTTATTATTTTTATATATTTATTTATTAATTATTATTTTAATTTTATCTTATATATATATCATTAATTATTTTAATTTTATATTTCGTCTTCTTTTTATGTTTTTTTTCTTATATTAACATTGATTATTAATTATTTTAAAATTATTTGGTCCCAATATTTGGATATAGCAATCACTTATATTCAACACAAAAATAAATTAATTAATTAATAATCAAGAATTAAATAATAATAACAATTCATTTTACAAACAACTAAAGAGTAATAATTAAATATTAGACAAAATAATATTATATACAACTACTATAAGCCATTAATCAAAAATTAAATAAAATTATTAATTTCATTTTTTTTAATATTAAATTAAATAAGAAAAAAATCTCCACAAAATTATAACGTAAAACATAAAATTCATAAAAAAGTTGTAAAATTTTTTTAAAAATGAGAATTCCACAATTAGACTTTATCATTAACAACAAATTATTCTCGCATAAAACCCCATAAACAATATTGAGATGTAACAAAATTTGAAATTTTCTGATACCTTATATCAAGATGTAATGAAGAATTAAAATTAACTAAGGTAGCTTAATGGGAATGCTTTTTCTTAACAAATCTTTGGTCCAAGTTCGATTTCTAACGTCAATCATGGTGATGGTGAGAGATCCTGTGAGCTTTTTATAATGAATAAACTTTAACTAAAAAAAGCAAGTCATCTTCCAATACATCACAATTTCGGTTTGCAGTGAACAACAATCATAAAAAAAAAACGTTCAATTAACGACGATTAATTACCGATGTCGGAAATATGTGATAGATATTACGACGGTTTAATTCACGATTAACAATATTAACCGTCGCAAATATAAATAATTGAAGAAAACTTCATTGCAATAAATAAAGATATTTACCTATTGTCAATTATCACCATTAAACTAAAAGGTAAATTTTCGTGGCAAACTCCGTAAATTAATTCATACTATATTTTGTATGAATCGACGAAAAATATATAGCGTCAAATTTATAGAGTTAATCGAAAATATCGTAAAAAATATATAGCATGAAAAATAGTCATAAATTTTCAATGTTATGTTCTACGTTTCCTTTGTCATAACTTCAACTATAATAGGAAAAAACGTAGAAAGTAGAATGGGCTCCTCTTGTATGGTCAACGAAGATTATCCCTCGACACCAGTTCATCCTATGGCTCGCCTTCTAGGAAAGACTCAACACTCGTGATCGTATCAGCAAGTATATGAGCATCCCGGACGTAAGTTGTCTTCTATGCATAGGAAATTAAGAAACCATATATCACCTATTCGGGAGCTGCTGTATTGCTTCGGAGCTTTGGGACAGATTGTATAAAAGCCTGGAGCTTATCAGTTTCCCGAGCGAATGAATGAAATCAAAGAAGCGACACTACTCAAAGCCAAGGGAAATAAATTTGTAACTTGCGTGTTCAAGTGCGGCTTTGGAGCAGTGGTGTATAACATTTGGAAAGAACGTAATGCAAGGGTATATGGCAGAACCCGCAAGAGCATTAAAGAGTTATGGAAAGATATTATATCGGATTACAACGCCCTCGCAGGAACATGGAGACGAATTCCAAGCACGGAGCAGAACTGGAATATCTGTAGGAACTAGAATTTATCGTTTTTTGAACTCACTAGAATTGAAAGCATTGTAATCAGATAATCCATTTACGTTTTTAGCTTTTTAACTTTTATTCAGAATGTTACGACTTCAAAATAATTTTAGGTCTGTCTAGAATGATCTCTTAAACTCGTGGGTTTTTTTTTCGTTTTTAGGAATTTTTAATATAATGACGCTAAGTCGTTTTCCAAAAAAAACTTCAACCGTAATAAATTTCGTAAAAAATTATCTATATATATATAAAATTAAATCTCACTTAAAAAATAAAATAAATAAAATATAATTATTTTTAACTATATAAAAATATAGTCTAATTAATTTAATAAATTATGTATATAAAATTAATTTATAAATAAATTAATAAAAGATTTAATATTATCATTAACATAATCCATAGATAATATCTAATATAATTATAAATTAAATATATAACTAATTAGATTAATTATATATAAAAATAAGATAAAACTTTACTTAAATAGTAAAACTAATTAAATTAATTTATATATATATATATAGTTAACTCTAATTAATTTAATAGGTATGTATAAAAATTAATTTATAAATAATATAAAGTAAAATAATATATTTAATATAGAAAATTAATTTATAAATAAAATAAAATAATATATTTAATATTGTGTAGCAAAACACGTGGACAATATTGGGCCGTTGAAAAATTCATAGATAATATTGCTCTTGGTCTTCTTGACATCAATTTCACCTTTTTATGAGATAGAATATGTAGAAGTTTGATAACCTGTGAGACAATACTTTAATGCAAAAGACATAATGTTGACATACTGTGTATGATTGCTCGTTATATTCCTTGTTACACTCTTTAACTTTTCTTATTTATAATTACATTCTTTGTAGTTTTCTAATGACTACAATATTGTCTTCTGTTTTTATCATTTAGGAAATTGCTAACCAAATTTGTATGGACAGTGAATTAATATTCTAAAAAATGGTATGTAACATATAGAATGTAGTTTCATCCCGTAATAATCATTGTTTTGACACTTATTATTTTTGTAGACATCATTTGATGAAAACTCGAAGCTCATGATAGCCATGTTAAGGTGAATTTTTAATACCGTTTGTATGGTTATGTTCAAAATTTCTTCTAAAATTAATTATATTGTTTTTATCTTTGTTTGATTATTCTTATACACATGTTTATGGTAATAGGGAATACAGATTAGAACAATCATTTTTCTACTGGATGAGTTTGAATTGTTTACACATGTATAATAGTGTGATATCAATACACTTATATACGATTTCTAATATTTCACATGTTAATATTTTTTACCTCTTTAGGGTAAATAAAATTTATTTTATAGCTTATTGGATGTGTTGCAATTTATATCATCACAAGTTGTAGTTATTGGTTTAAGTTGTCTTACTAGTATGTGATACTATAATGTTTTTTTTTCAATTTCCAATAATTTCTTGTACTAATTTGGTTAAGTAGTTTTATTGAAATTTCTCTTTAAATGATTTATTTTTACGGGCAACAACAAAAACTTTTTGATAGTTGTTGATCCATCTAAAATTTATTTGCATGATGCTGATCAGCTCTTGGAGAAGATTGTAACATCTCGTTTTCACATCGAAAGTAGTTATTTTTCCCCCTCGAATGAAGACTCTTTAAGGTAGACTTTATCATTGTATTTGCATGTTCAATTATAGTTAGACAAATTCTATTCCGTGTTATTCTTCTTACTTCATGTTAATGATGGTGGTTGTGCATATTAGTGGACCATGTTCTTTTACATCGCAAGGACTTAAGTTTGTTTTCTCGCTATGTAGAACAATTTCATATCAAGCTTTGAGTTTTGAAACTTAATACATGATCTTTTCTAATGGCTATGCTCAAAATGGAGGTGCCTCATTTTGAAATATATATATGCTCATCTAATTGATGAATAAATGAAGTGATGCTCATTAAAAAAATTATTTTATTTTGTAGGTAAGGTGGGACAACAGGAAAATATTGTAGCTTCGAGTTTAGTTCTTTCGTCGTTGATTTGTGCTTGAAGGATCAAAGTTTTGATGAGTCGCGTTGATATATTTTGTGCTTGAAGGATCAAGTTTTAATGATTCGCGTTGATATATTTTGTGCTAAAAGAATTAACGTGTTTATGAATTATGGTAGTATTATAATTAATAATTTCAAAAATATCATTTGATATATAAGTCTTATTATAAAATATGTTTTAGTTTTAATGACTTTGGGTTTAAAGTTTAATTTTAATGTATTTAGTGATAATGAATTATTGATAATGTTATTTTGTGATAATGAATGATTAATTATGTTACGTTATTTTGTATTATATTTAAATTTACTCTAATTTATTTATGAATAATATAAACATTTTGGTAAAAAAAAATAATATTGTAAAATATTTTAAAATAAAATATGTGCTAAAAAATAATTATTTTGTAAAATATTTTGTCAAAATTTTCGTCAAAAATAACGTTGTAAAGACTGTCGCCAATATTTACCGACCATTGAAAAATGTAATCAGAAATACTGTCACAAAAGCGTCGCAAAAATTTTCCGACTAATAATTCATTCGTCGAACTATTAGTGACACATATTTGCTAAATAATTATTTAGAGGAAAAATCGTCGCAAATTATATATTTGTCAAAAGTTCCATCGATAAATTCCGTCACAAATCCATTATTTTCTTACAGTGAGTTTCATAACTGAGATAGGCATATATATACTTGATAAGTTTAATTTAACAAAACCTTGTCAAGTCTTTAAATGTACCAACTCTTCTCACAAATTGGAGACTATGTGGAGCTTCTAATTCACCTTTTATTACATGATCTAATATGATAGTGCAGATAGACTATAGGATATTTGAATGATCATTAATAATCTTGATTGAAAATATTTAACTTCAATTCCAACTTAAAATGTTATAAGAACTATAATTATAACGGTTGGTGATAAATTTAAATATATTTTGGTTTTAAAAATAATTATAAGATTATAAGAAAAATAAAACTTTCTTAATTTGTTTCTCAATTTAATACTGATTAATCTTCCCGTTAGGATTGTGCGTTGGCTTAGGATCTTCTCAGCATTAGAGTGATCCCATTTTCATCAATTTAAACTGATACAGTTCTGTATAATCCATATCTTCAATTCTAACTAAACTATCGATCTATAATTCTTTCATCAACCATGTTCAATTATAGAAATATGTAATTTATTTCTAAATTTGATCCATACTCATTTAAACATTTTATTTTTAGAATCTCTATCATTATCTAATTTTCAGTTAAGTGAATCATAGTCAAGAATTTGAAAGAACTAACATTTTCTCATTTTGTTGATGAGAGAGGTGTAACACCATCGCCCACTATTTGATTTCTTGAGTTTTGAAAATAAATGAGAAAATCTTTCATGTTAATATTAAGTTGATCAATTTTGCATTGAAGATCAAATTTTTCCTTTGACGCAACTTCTTGTTTTAATTCCAATGGTTTATTGCTTCTCGTTCTTTTCAATCTCTACGCCTTTCTCCGCATTATTTGATTGAATCTCTTTCATGACATCCTTTATGGTTGTAAATTCCAAAAAAAGTTGAGTTGATGAAGAAGGAAACCCATAAGATGATGTTTAGGGACATATGATATTCCATATACACGTCCATTGTTAAGACCTCGTCTCTTCAACACACAACATTTCTTTAGATTTTTTTCAAAATTATCTAGAACTTCTTGTGTTTGTTGTAGTTCATAATATTTTTCCTATAATAAATTAAAATGAATAAAATAATTAAAATAATTAAACTACAATTTATATTTTAAAACATATGAAAATATTGTCAAATTAAAATATATACCACGGTTTTGGAAGCTCGATCTCCACTCCAACTTTCAATTTTCTTTTTGTGGCTTCGTTCAAAAGTTTCTAAAATCGTTGGCGCTCTTCCGAGTTCCATTGTCTAAAATAAAAAGAACAAAATAAATGTTAATAAGTTTAATTTTATAAATTAATTTACTATTACTCACAATCTTCGTCGATATTCTTCTAAATTGATTGAACCTCCGCAGTACACCAGTCCATTTTTCGTGTACATATCTCGACTACCCGTAGCTTTTATGCACCTCTCTACTTACTTGGGGTCATAAATTTTTTTTTTTCATTAAAATCTAATTTTCATTTGTCACGTGTGGAGGCTTTCTCAATTTTTTTTCCCTAGCGACAAAACATCGCATTTTTGAGCTTGCTTTTTATTAAAAAGCTTATAAATATCGTCAAGCATTATTGGATCCCATTCGAATATTTCCTATGATAATTCAATTAACTTTACTAGTTCATTTTTATGAAATTATACATATTTATAAAACTTAAATTTAATCTAACTTCAAAATTAGCCCACCACAAGTCTTTCACATCTTATGGGATTTGGTTACAATTTACATAAGCCCCTCTCCAATATCCTATCACAATTTTGTTTATTTTCTTTGTGATGGTTGAATCAATGCCGCATAAATATAAAATGAAAACATGTTAGTATAATTAATTAAACTATAAAAAAATAAAAATGTTAGTATAATACTCACTTGGCCCATTCAATCCCGATAAGAATTTTATGTTTTTTAACTTGCATATCCGTAACATCTGTATTCTCAATATCTTCTTTAGCAGCTCCATAAATAAAACCCGGTTGTGAAGGTGGTTGAGTAATGTTAGATAAATTAAATATTTAATTAATAAGTAATTAAGTATCTAAAGATGTTAATCAAACTCAACCGTTTATGTAGGAAAAATAGGGAGCGGTCATATTTTCAACTTGGCCGTTCAAACCGATATCATAATAGCAGCACAAACTGGATCCATCTAATTGATCTATCTTCTCAGCATTAGTAGAAGACCGGTGAACTTTTTCTTGAAGATCGGTTTCCTCTCCTCGGCGGTAGGATCGGTCAACCGATACCAAAGCAACAAACCAGTATGATGTCCAATTGATTCAATTCCTGGAAAATCCTAAGCCAACGTACAATCCTAACGGGAAGATTAATCAAGATTAAAAGCTAGTATTCAGTGACAACTCTAAAGGGAAAGCTGTGGGCAAGGGTAAGATTATCCATGACAACCTAACTATAAACAATGTACTTCTTGTTGAAAATTTACATTTCAATCTGCTAAGTATTAGTCAAATGTGCGATGTAGGGTATATGGTAGTATTTCATACACATGCATTCTTAGTTAAAATCAACAAGGCAATATTTTACAGACAGAAAAAAGGGTAGGAAATATTTACAAAGTAGACTGGAAAACTAAATATGATAACTCGGTTTGCATGATAACTAAGAATGATCAAAATTGGCTTTGGTATAAAAGATTCAACCACTTGAACTTCAAAACAATTAACTATATCTGCACTAAAGAATTAGTTCAGGGAATTCCTAACATGAAATTTGCTAAAGATAAAATATGTTTTGCATGTAAAATGGGTAAACAGATAAAATCTACTTTCAAAATTAAAGGAAATACTCAATCAAGCCGATGTCTAGAATTACTTCACATGGATTTATTTAGACCGATTAAGGTCACTAGCTTAGGGGAATGCACTATACCATGGTAATTATTGATGATTATTCTAGATATACTTAGGAAATATTTTTGGTATCTAAAAATCAAGCTACTCCAAATCTAATCAAAATGCTTAGAAGAATACAAAATGAGAAATCAATACGTGTAAATAAAATCAGAAGTGATACAGGTACATAATTTACTTACCGTACATTAATTGCATTTCTTGAGGAATCTGACATTAGACACGAGTTTTCTAGTGCTAGAACTCCTCAACAAAATGGACTGGCCGAGAGAAGAAACCGAGCTCTCAAGGAAACCACAAGATCCATGATAGCCGATTCGTGTTGTTGCTCAAAAATTTTGGGCCGAGGCTATCAACACTGCATGTTATACTCAAAACCATTCCATTATAAATAAACATCTTAACAAAACCCCTTTTTAAGTATATCATGACCAAGTCCCTAACATCCGGTATCTTAGGATCTTTGGCTGTAAGTGTTACATTCATAACAATGACAAAAATTATTTGACCGCTTTCGATGCAAAATCCGATGTTGGCATCATGCTAGGTAATTCTGAAGTTAATAAAGCATATAGAGTGTACAATACTAGGACTTTAACTGTTGAAGAATCTTCTCATATTGTCTTTGATGAATTGCTTGAAAGTAACACTACATCATCCTTTGATCTACACAACAAATTGAAAAATTGAAATATTCAATCTGATGGTGAAGATGAGGTTCCAGTATATAAAAGATTTGTATATGATCAAACGGTTAACGCTAAGATTCAGTAGGATCAAGTTGCTTCAGAGCAGGAAGTTGACACCTCAGTGTCTGTTGAGGAAATCGGTCGACTTGACATTGCTAGCCTACCGGTCTATCTAACCCTGATCAAATAACCGGTCATTTAGAAGACATTTCTGGACCGAATATCAAATGGAACAAAAATCATCCTCCTGAGCTTATTATAGGTAACCCCTCACTACCCATCCAAATTAAGCATCAATTGTTGGAAGAATATGAAAACTTAGCTTTCATATCACAGATTGAGCCGAAAAAGGTGGATGAAGTATTGTTGGATCCCGATTGGATTTTAGCAATGCAAGAGGAATCAAACTAATTTGAGAGGAATAAATTCTGGCACTTAGTTCCAAGACCGAAAAATCAATTAGTCATAGGAACAAGATTGGTGTTCAGAAATAAACACAATGAAAACGGTTTAGTTATGAGGAACCAGGCTAGATTAGTGGCCCAAGGATATAAACAAGAATAAAGCATTGATTTTAAAAAATCATTTTCTCATGTGGCTAGACTAGAGGCAATTAGAATATTTCTTGCATTTGCAGTTTTCAAAAATTTTAAAGTTTTTCAAATGGATGTTAAAAGTGCATTTCTAAATGGTGAATTAAGTGAGGAGGTGTATGTTCAGCAGCCTCCAGGTTTTAAAAATCCTAATTTGATCAGTCATGTCTATATGCTAGACAAAGTACTTTATGGTTTAAAACAAGCTCCACCTTAACAAAGTTTTTATTCAACCATGACTTCATTATAAGATCGGTAGATAAAATCCTATTTAAATTTAAGAAAAAGGAACATATCTTACTTGTTCAAATTTATGTAGATTATATTATTTTTGGCTAGAACGACCCTAAGTTATTTGAAATTTTTTCGAAAATGATGACTGACAAGTTTGAAATGAGTACGATGGAGGAGTTAAGTTTCTTTTTTGGTCTCCAGGTTCGGCAGATAGAAAGAGGAACGTTCATCAACCAATCCAAGTATACAAAGAAGTTGCTAAAGAAATTTGGGATGGAATACTTCTTTGCAACTTCCACTTCTATGAGCTCATCAATCAAGCTAGATAAGGATGAACATGGTCAAGGAGTGGACATCACAACCTATCGTGGAATAATCGGATCACTTCTATACCTAACAACTAGTCGACCGAACATTCTGTTTGGGGTCGGAGTATGCGGAAGATTCCAGGCTAATCCTAAACAATCTTATTACACTGAAGTTAAGAGAATTTTAAAATATCTAAAAAGGATTCAAGATGTAGGACTGTGGTATCTGAAGTATCTAGTTTCAATATAACGAGCTACTCTGATGCAGATTATGCAGGTTGTAAAATCGACCGTAAGAGTACTAGTGGGACATGCCAGTTCTTTGGTGACCGACTTGTTTCCTTGTATAACAAGAAGCAAACTTCAGTTGCAACTTCAACGGCAAAAGCAGAGTATCTTACAGCCGGCAGCTATTGTGCTCAACTTCTATGGATTCAACAGCAACTGAGGGACTTTGTTATTACGACTGAGAAAACTCCAATTTTCTGTGACAACACCAGTGCAATAGCGTAATCCGGTGTTACACTCAAAAACCCATAATATTCACATTAGACATAACTTCATCCGGGAACATGTGTAGCAGAAACATATCCGGTTGGAGTATATCTCAACCGAACAACAAGTGGCTGACATTTTCACAAAGCCACTACAGGAAACTAAGTTTTATTATTTTAGAACTATTTTGGGACTTGCTGATAGCGGTCAACTTATTCCCTAGATATTCTTGCATGATTCTAGAAAAAAATATTTTCTCATAATCTGCATTCATGAAAAACTAGGCATGATCTTAGTGAGAAGTTGCCGCTTCTCAAATCAGGTTTTCAACGACTTTTATAAAACTGATCGGATTTTTCAAATATCTGCATTATCTTTAAAAACCGGTCAGACATTGACATGCATTCATTATGTGCATAAAAGATCAGAAGGAAAGAAAATCAAGTATATAAAACCGAATAGTTGTCTCCGATTGATATCAGTTAAATTACTTTACTGAAATAACTATAAATAAATTGAGCGGTCTAAGTGAATTGGTTATAACAGATGGATTATTTTCTAAACTGAATAATTGCTGCCTAATAACTTTCTGCTTCAAGCGGAAGCAATATTTTTTCATAATATAATAACCTATCTCTATAAAACCGGTCACCAAAAGCCAACCGATTACTTACACTATAAATTCGTTAACTTCATTTCTAAAACAACATGGGACAACTAGACAATGTTTGCTATATATGCGTGAATATAATCCTGTGAAAAGTGAAACAGTCTCAAATAACGTGAAGATCTATATCTATCATTGTTCAAAGGAAAGACTGACATATCACTAAAATAGTATTTCTTGAAAATGTAACACATTTTCCTTTCATCATCAATATTTTTGAAATAACCATCATTCATATCTAACTATACTTAGATTGTAACCAGATGTGTAAACCGATTCCTTGGCTATTTAATAACATATCCTTCATCGTCTCAAATCACACTCTATCAAAAAGAAGAAAACTACTCTTCAAAAATGTCTCACTCTCTCTCGACAACACAATTCTTCTAGCCGACTTCGAATCAATTTCACAAAGTGACGACATTGAGATTTTTGCAACTTTCCAGCAGATTGGGTATTCTGGTCTAAGACCATTCCTAGAGGACAGATATGCCATAAATTATGATGTACTTCTCGAATTCTTTAGCACTGCCAAGGTCATTCGGGAGGATCTCATCCTTGCCTAAATCCAAGGACAATCCTTTGTCTTCAACAAGATAGATTTCGCACGTAGTTGTGAACTACCCACTGAAGGTTTCACCGACCTCTCTTTTTCACCCATGGTCATCAATGAGATGCACCATCATTTCTTCGAAACCTTGTCTCCGGTCCACACTTATGGTGCCAAAAGCAAGTGAATTTCAGATTTTGAGTGAGATCATTGGTAAGAGCATTCTTGCCAAGGAAAACACTCAAACATATTCCCAAAAGGTGTTCGAGATGATGGTTTCCATAACTGAAGTCAATCCGGTGAATTGGTCTCGGATCATCTTCAACAATCTGAAGAAGATGATCTCTTCAAACAGAAGAATGATCGGATACGCTCCCTAGCTGTGCGGTTTATTCTTCGACCTTGATGTCTTCCGCGGTCGAGGAGCCATCCTCTATCCCAATGAACTATTAACAAAGGAAATGATCCACACATATATCGACCGGGTGAACAAAGCAAGAATCAGAAGAAACCCAACCCTTGGACCTCCAAATCATTAATCCTAGGATCAAACATCTTTATGTATTTTAAAAGTAAACCCATTATTTTGCAACTCATATCGGTTATGTACTATCTTTTTAATGACCATCAACTTATATATAATGAATCTATTTTGGTTACCTTATTTTCAACCTGGCATATTCTCAAGCGCTTCTCCTATCAAAATCGGTCATCTCAAAATACCGGTCATTTTTTTTAAAAAAAATCCCAAGAATCCGTTTTAAAATTTGACCCGTTACTTTTGGACAGTCTTCTTTGCACATTCCCAAGATATTCTTCTAAAAAAGTAACTTATTTTCAAGTCTTAAAAAGTAACCTTTTTGGGAAATCAGACAAAATGTTTCATACGGACAGATTCCCCATTTAATAAGACGCCTAAATGGTTTCAAAACCAATATTCTATTTAAAGAGAAAATCCCTTCCATTCAAGCCACAATATTCCTGCTTCGAGTATCTCTCTACACTCAGATCTTCTTTCTACTTCACATGTCTACCATGAATCAATCAGCTCATCAAACATCTCTTGTCATCAAATTTGATTTAGTTCTATCATCTCGTGACAGCAAAACAAAGGAAATTGTCTTCCAATCCCTTGAAAACACCAGTTTAAGAAAATTTGTCGAAGGATCAGAAACTATCCTAGAGAGGGATGTCATCCAGTTCTTTACTTATGCCATCGTAATGGATGGAATAATTGTCTCTATTGTAAGAGGAGAACCCATCCAGTTTAATGAAAAATTTTTCTCTTAGTTCTTCGATCTTTCATTTAAAGGTTTCTCTGATTTCCCCTCCTAACTCATAAATACAAACGAAGAATTTTCATATTTTTCTCCAACTCCTGAGTCTGGTCAACAACCACGAACTCAAATCCAACTTGAGCCCACACATCCAAATCCTTCATGATTTCATCGATAGAACTATCTTATGCCAAATCCCTAATCAGTTCTACACAAGGAAGGTCTGTGAGATGATGATCTCCACTATCTGTAACACCCAATTAACTGGTCCTCAGTCATCTTCAACAACTTAAAAATGATGGTCTTATCTCCTCGAAAGAGGATCGGCTACGCTCCTCGGCTCAACCTACTCTTTCAAGCTCGCTACCCTAATATCGGTCTAGGATCCCCCGTGAGCCCGACCAACATGCTAACCAAGGAATCGGTGGAAAATTGGATTAGGAGGGAAGATGTTAGGCGTTAAGATTATCTTTTATATACCTGTACTTGATGAACAACCGGTTGTTTTGTTTCACTAACCATTGTTTTTTATATTTTACCGTTTTTATGCCTACAATGTTTTAACTTAACTGTTTCTATTAAATGCATTTAGTTATTTTGGTTCTATTTTTTAAACCGGTGCAAAATTAACACGCATTAAATGAACCGTTTTTAATTACCTTACCACTGAAATTTACCGCCAACTTTTACCGCCTAAATTTTGGAGGGAAAATTTTGGCACCTTTTCAAGACAACCGTACGATGATATGTGACGGTTCAGTGACTCAACCGTCACACTCACCATATATAAATGCATTTGCAGATTTACTTTAAACACAACTGATCACTTTCTTGAAAAATCTCTACATTTATATTCTGTCTCTAACAAAACTTCTTAGTTTTCTAGATTATATCATGGTTCGAGATAATGCGTTGTTTATTCACATGGTTCTGGTTGACTTCGAAGATATCAAGAACAATGGATCGGCCGATGTTCAAAAGGTTATGGAATCTGTCAAGGAATCGGGGTTGGATCATTTTCATGATGGTCCATTCATATTTTATCAGAGTGCGGATAAGGAGTTTTTCAAGAACGCCAAGATCAAGAAGAAGGTTATTCATATGTAGGTAGGCGGAGAAAAGATTGAGTTATTTGAACAAGTCTTCGTCGAAGCCCTTCATCTTCCAACGGAGGGGCGTGATTTTAAAACCAATCTATCAGAAGATGCAACCCTAAGTATCCAAATGATGGTTTCTAAAACCAGTGAACCAGTGGAACTCACTAGGAAGAACGCTCCATGCGGTTCGAATTTCAGTTTTTGTACGACATCTTGTCTAAGGTACTTTAGGCCAGGGGAGGTAACTTCGACAGCATCACCCGGTCGAAATTCGAGATGATGGCCAAAATTTTATTAGGTGACCAAATTAACTGGGCAGGTATCCTTTTCGAGATTCTATGCGAGATGGTGTCTCCTAAGACCAATCGGTGCTTAGGTTACGCCATGCAGATCGACAAGGTTCTGCTCCATCTCAACATCCCTACTGGTCTAGGTATCATCCTATCTAATAGTAAGATCTTAAATTCGGTCAATATCAAGAAAAGTATTGTTAGAACCGGTAAAGAAAAATAACATATGGTTAAGGAACCTAAGGTTAAAAAGAAACAACAGCTAAGAAAACAAAGGTGAAATTGACAAAAGAGAAAGTCAAGAAGGGTAAACGACCGATGCCTGTGACATCGGATGATGAGGAAACCGACAACGAAGCAACATAAACCACTCCAATACCTTTCGGACCGGAAAACCGTGCGACCACTCCCATCAACACTCAAACTCTTACCGAGTCTACTCCCGCATCGATCAATCTTCAGACTCGTGCCGACTATACTGCAAGTGCAACCAGTCGCTCTAAATCTAAGGAAACTTCTATTCCTGAGGTAAATATTCTTATCTCCTCTGCTATTCCTATGATTAAGGATTCTGCAGAAAAATCGGTTGATCTTGTGGTTTTAGAGGCTCAACCGAGAGTATTGGAATATATTAACAATGTCGTGGATGGAGTCAATTGGTTGGATGAAACCAATGTGACTAGTAAAATTGATGTTACTGGTCAGAATGCTGAAACTAACCGGACAGGTTGTATCGGTGAAACTAGTAAGTCGTCCGAACATAATGATGAAAGAATTGACAATATGAACGCGATCATACGAGAAAGATTCAACCGGTCAAATTAATGAGGAAACTATTCCAACCGAAATCAAAGAAAATCCTATCCTATAAGAGGCGGCCGATACAACTATTCAAGATTTTGTTGAAAAACCGGATTCTCGCATGGCCGATGCTGAAGTTGAGAAAATTATAGATAATGTTCTCAAGAAGGTTGAAGAGAGAGAACATTCCATATCCGATTCCTATTATGCGTGGGAAAAAGTAAGACTGAAGGTAAACTTTAAAGATATGCTCCCTGAATGTCCTGAAGAATGTAAGTGGCCGACTTTAGTGTCACTAGAGGAAACCTTACTCGATCTAGCAAAAACCACATCTGTACCGGTCGCTATGATAACATCAAAACTTGTTGAGGAAAATTCCAAGTTGCGGGTGTTGTTCTCATTTATTGATAAAGGATAAGAGGGTCTCATTCAAGGTATAGTAGCCGACGTGGATAAGATTGTACTCAGTATCCTGAAAACGGTTAAAGAAGACTTAATTGTCGAAATCTCTAAGTATGAGGAAACAACCGAAATAAATGAAGAACCGTGTTAGATAAAATTAGATCGGTTAAATAGAACTTAACAAAAATAAACTTCCTGTGCAGGAACCGGTCAAGTTACTCAACCGGTCAAGTTACTCAACCGGCCAAGTTACTCATTCGGTCAAGCAATCCAACCGAACAAGATAAGACCGATCAAATCAGAAGGCCAAAATCATTGAACAGTCGGTCAATCAGAAGCTATGGAAAAACCGGAAGTCATCCGGTTAACATAAACAACCGACTAGTACAAATAGATACTTCGAGTATCTGTTGAGAATGATACCGAAGAAACAGACTTAGTATTGCAATATTCATACAAGTCTGAGGACAGTTTGCAGGCTGCAGAAGATCGTCCGGGAGGATCTTTCTACATCAGGATAAATCAGAAACGCAATCTTCCAGGTACAGGCAACTGTCCAACCGACAATTGCCATATTGAGTAAAAGACAAACCTAGCCGGTTTGACCTATACACTGGAAGACTAGACCGCCAGGTCTGAAGACTAGACCGCTAGGTCTGAAGACTAGACCGCCAGGTCTGAAGACTAGACCGCCAGGTCTGAATCACTGAATCTCTGCTCAACCAATCAGTTTCAAGGAAATGAAATGTGACCGTTGACACATTTCACCTATAAAAGAAGGAGCTTAAGAGGAATAAATTTGGTTACAAGTTCTAAGAGTTTTCTACAGCCTAAGTCAAAAATCGTGTTCTATCTCTCTAAAGAGCTTAAGTGTTTATTTGAAATAGTAATTACAATTTCGGTTAAAATTGTACGGGTATTATCGAGCAGAAAATATGTCTCGATCGGATTGTGTTTGTGTATTCCTTAGTGAATATCCTTCTCGCGGTTTCGAGAGGAAGGGTGACGTACGAGTTTCATCTCTGAACATCCATAAAAACCTGTCTTTTTATTTAGTTTCCGTCGGCTTTACATTCTAACCGATCTGCACTAACCTACTAATACCGCTCCAACCGATTCAACATCACCTAAACCGAATTACTAAGTTGCAAAACCGACCCAGCAATCTCGAAACCTATCTTATTCAAATCTGGTTCTGCTTATCTCGTGGGTGTGCTGCTTCAACCTGAAACAAACCACTTCCGCGCTTGAACTCGGTTCAAGGGTTTGTGACAGTTTGTGTAGTATTGAAACCCCGGTATTAATCTCTAACCGGATTAATCACCACCTTTGAGTGAGACGCGCTGACCGACCAGACCCCAGTTCCCCAGCCGCGACCTAGATCCTAACAATTGGTATCAGAGCAGTTAGTTTCAATACTCAAGCAAGCATGTCGTTTGATAGGCCCCCAATGCTAGAAGGTGATGACTTTGCCAACTGGAAGGCACAAATGCACCTACACTTAATCACCATGGATGACGAGATGTAGTTCATTCTGGCCGAAGGACCGATAATCATTGACAAGGACAGAAAGGATTGGACAGCTGAAGAAAGGAGAAGAAATAACCTGGATAACCATGCCAGAAACCGGATCTCCAATAGCGTGGACAGAAACACGTACTGCAAGATCAGAGACTGCAAAACCGCAAAGGAAACATGGGACACGGTTATTCAGATTTATGAGGGAAATGAAAGAACCAAGGAAAACAAGGTAATGGTAGCTACTCAGAAGTTTGAAAGCATCAAGATGAAACTGGGAGAAACAATGAGAGAATACAGTGACCGATTCACAGGTGTGTTAGACGAGCTAGCAACTCTTGGCAAGAAGTATGACAACAAGGAGGTCATCATGAAAGCGTTAAGATCTCTTCCAAGTGCGTGGGATATAAAGACAATGGTGATGAGGGAATCAAACTGCCTAAGAAAGATGAAACTACATGATGTATTCGAAGACCTTAAGGCATATGAGTTCGAAATGAGATCTAGGACTGAAGAAGAGGTTTCAGCCTCAACCTCAACCAGAGCACTGATCACATCCACAGAACCGGTTGCACCTGCACCGATAAGAACCGCCGAACAGTTCACCGAGGATGCCATGGCAATGCTCGCACAGAAATTTGGGAGGTTCATGAAAAGAAGCCAACCAACAAACAACTACAACTATGGTGATAAATCCAATGTAAGATGCTATAACTGTAACTGTTTGGGACATTTCAAGTGGGAGTGCAGAAAACCGAGGAGGGATGACTAGAAACCGGATAACCAAAATAACTGAAATAACTATCAACAAACCGGTGAAGGAAGTGAGGTTCAGAAAGCACTGATAGTAGATGATGGAGGAAGTCTATGGGTTCACAGTGATAGTGATGATGAACTCACATGCCTCATGGCAAATGAGGAACAGGTATTTGACTCTCCTTGTGAAGAATTTACTAAAGATGAGTTATATAATGCATTAAATGATATGGTAGCAGAGTATAAGAACCTACTAGCCCTGTTACCTAAGCAACTCAACTTTAAAGCTGACCTTAAAATACCCACTCTGACAGAACCACAAATATCCGTTCTAACCGAACTAGAGATCATAGAACCTGATGAAACCCCTACCTTAGAAACCGAGTTAGCACCTGAACCATCACTTAAGACCGAACAGTCTAATGAGCCAGCTCGAGAACTGACCGAGGAGGAAAATGTCCGACTCCAGTTTAAAATGGCCGCATATAAAAGATCTAGTGACATGGTAAAGAAGATGTGTAGCTATAAGAGACATCCTTTCTGCATGTTCGGCCTAGGGTACAAAAATTATAGATCCAAAAACCAAAAATCCGTAGATAAAGTAAGGTTCACAAAGGACGACCTTCCCCTTATAAGTTTCATTAGAAGCTCCTTAACCGCTGAAGAGGAATTGACTGCATACTATATGGTAGAAAAACTAACCTATGTAGGTCCAACTGATTCTGAGAAATGGCTTCACCCTGAGAAAAGGAAAGACAACATGTTCAATAATAGGAGAGCCAATCCTCAACCGCAAAGGACAAACCAAAAATCACCCTCATTTAAGGCCTTCGTAGAAAAACCAAAATATCCAAAACCGAGTGCCAAAAGGACGGTCAAGACCTTAGAAAAGAAAGTTGTCCGGTTTGTCAAGGTTTGGATGCCCAAGGGACTAATCGCATGTGGACCCAAGTAAATGTGGGTACCAAATAGTTGTAAATATGTACATTTTGCAGGATTTAAAGAAACGGCTAGGAAACTCTGAATGGTACTTGGATAGTGGTTGCTCTATGCATATGACCGGGAACAACAACCTTCTAACCGACATCAGAATAGAAACCGATGCACTAATCACTTTCGGTGACAACTCAAAAGGTAGAACTGTGGGCAAGGGTAAGATTGTCCATGGTAACCTAACAATTGATAATGTACTCTTAGTTGAAAACCTACGTTTTAACCTACTAAGCATTAGTCAAATGTGTGATGCTGGATACACGGTAAAATTTCTTAAACATGCATGCTTAGTTAAGAACTCTCAAGGTACCATACTACTAACCGGGAATAGGCTAGGAAATATTTACAAGGTAGACTGGAAAACTAAGGTAGAATATCCTGTTTGCATGATAGCCAAGACTGATCAAACCAGGCTGTGGCATAAGAGACTAAACCATCTGAACATGAAAACCTTAAACTATATTCGCGGTAAGAAGTTAGTCGACGGAATCCCTGACATAGTTTTTAACAAGGATAAGGTCTGCTCAGCATGTCAAATGGGTAAACAAACTAGGTCAACCTTTAAGAGTAAAGGACACATTCAATCTAATCGATGCTTAGATCTTCTTCACATGGATTTATTTTGACCGATTCAGGTCATCAGCCTAGGAGGTATGCTTTACACCATGGTAGTTGTTGATGATTACTCTAGATTTACATGAGTAATATTCTTACCATCCAAACGTGAAACCGCATCAAATTTGATCACACTACTTAAACGTTTGCAAAATGAAAAATCAACTCGCATTAATAGCATTAGAAGTGATAGAGGTACCGAATTTACCAATAGTACCTTAACCGCATTTCTTGATGAATCCAGTATTAGACACGAGTTGTCTAGTGCTAGGACTCCTCAACAAAACGGCCTGGCCGAGAGAAGAAATCGAACTCTCAAGGAAGCCGCACGGTCCATGATAGGTGATTCGGGCATTGCTCAAAAATTTTGGGCTGAGTCTATCAATACTACATGTTATACACAAAACCGGTCTTTAATTAACAAGTTTCATAACAAAACACCTTATGAGGTATATTTTAATAGGGTTCCCAAACTTAAGTACCTTAAGATTTTCGGTTTTAAATGCTATATTCACATAAATGGTAAAACCTATCTTTCTGCTTTTGATGCAAAAACCGATACTGGGATCATGTTAGGCTACTCTACAGTGAGTAAAACATATAGAGTGTATAACAATAGAACCTTAACCGTGGAGGAATCACTTCATGTTGATTTCGATGAATCGGTTGAAAGTAATATTACATCATGCTTTGATCTACACAACAGACTGGAAAATAACAATATCCATTCTGACAGTGAAGATGAAATTCCGGTTTTCAGGCAGTTTGTCCATGACCAAATGGGTAATGTTGAAACCCAGCCGGATCAAGCTGTCCCTCGACAGGAAGCTGCCACTTTGGTCCAAACCGAGGAAATCGGTCGGTTTGACATCCTTGCTCAGCCTATCGATATGTCTAGCCTTAATCAAGTAAACGTTAATTTGGTAGACATCCCTGAACCGAATTTCAAAAGGAACACTAAACATCCTCCTAAGAAAATTATAGGTGACCCTTCAGAACCTGTTCGAACTAGGCGTCAAATTCTGGAGGAATACTTTAATTCCGCCTATATATCCCAGATTGAGCCGAAAAGAGTGAATGAATCATTGTCAAATCCGGATTGGATCTTGGGAATGCAAGAAGAATTAAACCAGTTCGATAGTAATAAAGTCTGGTACCTAGTCCCTAAACCGAAAGATCAACCGGTCATAGGACAAGATGGGTATTTAGAAATAAACTCAATGAAGACGGTTTGATCACTAGGAACAAATCCAGATTGGTGGCACAAGGTTACAAACAGGAAGAAGGCATTGATTTTGTAAAATCATTCGCCCCTGTAGCTAGGATTGAAACTATTAGGATTTTTCTAGCCTTTGCCGCATTCAAAAATTTTATGGTTTTCCAAATGGATGTTAAAAGTGCATTTTTGAATGGTGATCTACGTGAAGAGGTATATGTTGAACAACCACCCGGTTTCTAAAATGCCGAACTACCCAACCATGTATACCGGTTAAACAAAGCTTTATACGGTCTAAAGAAAGAACCTAGAGCCTGGTATGACACACTAACCGCATTTTTGTTAAAACATGACTTCACCATCGGTTCCGTGGATAAAACGTTATTTAAGTTTGAGAAAAAGGAACATATCCTACTTGTTCAAATCTATGTAGATGATATCATCTTCGGTTCAACTGATCCTAAGTTATGTGATAAATTCTCAACCTTGATGACTAACAAATTTGAAATGAGTATGATGGGAGAATTAAGTTTCTTCCTAGGTCTTCAAGTTAAACAACTCGAAGAAGGAACCTTCATCAGTCAACCCAAGTACACTAAAGAACTGTTAAAGAAATTTGGGATGGATACATGCTCCTCAGCGGCTACTCCAATGAGCTCATCGGTCAAATTGGACAAAGATGATGAGGGTCAAGTGGTAGACCTGACCGCTTACCGGGGCATCATCGGTTCTCTCCTATACCTGACAGCAAGTAGACCGGATATTCTATTTGCAGTCGGTGTGTGTGGAAGATTCCAAGCCAATCCAAAACAATCCCACTACACAGCCGCAAAGCGAATATTGAAATACCTAAAGGGAACACCTGACGTCGGCCTGTGGTATCCAAATGATTCATCCTTTAACCTAACGAGTTATTCAGATGCAGACTATGCAGGTTGCAAGATTGATAGAAAAAGCACCAGCGGAACATGCCAATTCCTAGGTGATCGGCTTGTTTCTTGGCATAGCAAGAAACAAACATCAGTTGCCACATCAACCGCAGAAGTTGAATACCTGGCGGCCGGAAGCTGATGTTCACAACTTCTTTGGATCCAACAACAACTGAAGGATTTCGGTGTCATAGCCGAAGAGTCTCCGATCTTCTGTGATAACACAAGTGCCGTAACAATCACCTACAATCCGGTTCTACACTCTAGAACCAAGCACATTGACATAAGGCACCACTTCATTCGGGAACATGTCATGCTGAAGCATATCCGGTTGGAATACGTACCAACAGATCAACAAGTAGCCGATATCTTCACCAAGCCTCTACAGGAAGCTAAGTTCTCTCAATTCAGACTTACACTCGGTTTAACCGACATTAGTTAGATCATCCCTAAGGATGCTTAAAAGGGAAATCAGTTCGGACAGACAAAACCAGTAGTTCCTCCTAAATTGTCAGATTTCAAATCTTCCAAGGCATCTATGGAAGAACCGCCTGGTCTATCAGTCAGAGTAAACCGACCGGTTACTTAGTGCATGCACCAAATAACCGCATCAGAACGAACAATTGATAACTGACCGGTTCGGAAATAGCTTATCTTAGATTATTTGGTCTTCGAACAAAAGTGGAATAATTATCTGTGTTTAAATCTTATCTGTTCTGAAATATTACCTTTTCAAAGTAAAATGGTCGCACCTAAAAAGACGTGAAGATTTGATATCTTTCATGGTCCAGGTCTATGACCAACATCCTAGGCTGTAGACATGCTTATTTCATGCAAAACTCTTTATCCTATGAATAATAGACATTATCACCTGTGATACCTGGATAATAAGATCCTTTCTCCACTAGTATATAAGTTGAACAAATCTTAAACAAAACAATCACAAGTTGTATAACTCTTCCTCTCACTAAGACAAAATGTCTTAGTTTCCAAACATCCTTCAAGTGGATTTCAACTCTGCTCAAAGCACTGAGCATTATGAGGTCTTCAAGATGATCAAGTCACTTGAAGATACTGGTCTCCAACACTTTCTAGATGACAAACATGTCATCTATTCTGAGTCTGTCCTGGAGTTCTTTTACAACGCCAGGGTTTTTAGTGGAACTCCTCACTTTGACACTCACATCCAGTCGAAGGTAGGAGGAATCGTATTTGACTTTACCGAAAATGACTTTGCCAGATGCTTTAACCTACCAAAGCAGGGCTTACCGACCTCAACATACCGGCTGAACTAAAAGCCGAGATCTCCTTAGCCTTTGCCCGGTCAAGCCATCTAGTGGATGACCACGGTGCTAAGTCACTATTGAAAGATGAATACCAGCTTCTCAATGACGTAATCGGTCGAGGCATCCTGGGAAGGGATGTGACCAACACATACTGCACCGCTGCCTTCAACATCATGGCAGCTATAACTACTGGCACACCGATCAATTGGTCGAGGGTACTATTCGACGTCCTAATTTGGATGATTGGCGTTCAAACAGTCGGCCTCGTTCCTCAAATAAGCTGTCTGCTTCTGGAGCTTGGAGTTCCAACATGCCCGGGGGAAGGGCTGAACCAAGCCCAAGTACTTACCAAGGAAGTTATCGACTCTTTCTATGAGCGGTTTGAGAAGGCTTGGAAGAGGAGGAACCGTCACATCCACTCCAACGGTCACACCAACTCAAGCGGATATTAGGTCACTCCTTCCTACACTCGGTCATTTTGCTGCACGCACCGGATGTATCTTTGTTCAACTCCCTTATGATCATTTCGGTTTCATCTATGTTCTCTTCGGTTTAGTCTAGGTTATTCTCGGTTTCAATCGGTTACTTTTCAGTTTGTTGTTGCATCAGTCATTAATGAAAAGTAACATTTAATTAATGAGGTAACCCCCAACTACATGAGTAATTACTACCCAACTAACTTGGTTACTTTTCAACTAAATACCTACCTCGAGCTCCGCAATCGGTCAAAAGTAACCTCTTCCCAACACACTTTGGACACATAAATATTCTCTTCTCCAATAAGACAAAACTGACATTCAATGTTGATGTTTTTCCCTCCAAAACCGGATCTATATAAAGGGCCATTCCCTAATCAACTTAACACATCTCAAAACAAAAAATCTCTTGAACTCTCTCTCTCTTAGCAAAGTTTGAATCATGCCTAGCCGAACTCTAGGAAACTTCTTGAGCATCAACTTCGATTCATGTAAGGAACATTGGGATATAGAAACCAAGGAGGTCATGTTTGAATCTTTCATTAACACCGGCCTTCGCACCTTTCTTGAAGAATCCGGTCCCATACTTCTTGAGGATGTCAAGACCTTCTTCAGAAGTGCTTGCATAAGAGGAAACTACATTGTTTCCACAGTAAGAGATCACACTTTCTGGCTGGATGACGCCGAATTTGCCCAAATGTTCAACTTGCCCACAAAAGGGTTTTCCGACTTCCCAACCAAGGTGGGAAGTGCAGCAACCGATCACTCAATATTCTTCTCTGGAACCGATGTACCGGTGGAAAATCATGGGTTAAAAACCCGCCTTGCTCACCACATCCAACTCCTTCATGAGATTGTAAACCGCTCCATCATTTGTCAATCTCCGAATCAGCGTTACTCCAAGAAAACATTCGACATGATGACCTACATTGTTAGCAACACGGCCATCAATTGGTCATCGGTCATTTTCCAGAATTTGAAAACCATGGTGCTGACCAAGAAAGGTCTTGGTTATGTTCCTCACATCAGTCGGATCATTTTCAAGTACCGCCCAGAATTTGGACCGGGCACACCGACATCTCCTTCAAACATCCTTGACATAAATGGAGTGGAAGAAAAACTTTCAAGGGTCGTTATCACATAAGTTATATCTTTAACCCCCGACCAAGGAATACCATCTAGGAACTCGAGGTCAGACCGAGAAATTTCAACTAAGACCGAGGGCGTCCGACCGATGATTCTAGCCTTAAGACCAAGAGCTTTAACCCCCGACAAGGAATCCTGACCCCGAATGAGGGACTACTTTATTAGGACCGAGGTTTTAGACCCTGGCCGATAAAAAAACACCGAAGACCGAGGACACTGATCCTATGGTTTGATTGGTTGAATTCTCTAATTTCCAAAATAATTTTTTAATTTAAGGACTTCAAACCATTTTCTAAAAATCACAATAACATAGAAAATGATTTTAAAATATTTCTACAAAATAATATTTTGGTAAAGGCTTGTTTGAGATTTATTTTTAAACTCTAATGCCTGTTACACTAATATTCTTCAGATATATTCCCCCTAATCATCACCATAAATAACATGTACCAACATTTTAATATTTTTATTACAATTTTAAATAACACAAAAACATTTACATTTCTAGAACCAGAAGAATAACTATTTAAATAAAACATTATACAACCAATTTTTCAAAAATCAAGATTTTATAAAGCAGATACCGTTTTTAATACTTTGCTAAAAAATACATTTGTACACGTATACATTTTTATTGATTTTGAAAATCAATTAGCGATTATATTTTAAATAAATAATCTTTTAAATTAATTATTTTAAATTAATTTAATTAACACATTTCTAAATATCAAATTTTAATTTGATTATTTCAAATATATAATGAATTATTTAAATTTGAACTCCAATTAATTATTTTTATAATTAATTTCAAAAATATTTCAGGAATTGTCTAAAATAATTTAAAATAATGTTTTGTTTTAAAAAGATTTTTGACACGCAAACCGAGTTGAAATTTTTTGAGCCTCAAGCTTTTTCGAACCAAGAGTTTTCTGGGGGTTACTTCTTTTTGGCAACTCTGCTAGGGATTATATTGTTGAACTTGAAAACATAAACTTGTTTTTTGAAAAACTTTTGTAGCACATTTTCAATTTAAAAATCATATCCCAAAGGTACAACACTTAAGGGATGCATAAATTTTAACCTAATAAATGTTTCGACCCATAAAGGGTACATAACCCTAACATTACTTTCCAAAAGTACACAATTGGAGACAATACTTCTAAAATTATGTGCAAAGAACAAAAAACTTGGATATTCTTTTCAAATCGGTTGTTTGTCGTGCCTAAACAACTATACATGGTCATTACAACCCTTGTGTGACTACTATATATGTATTATGTGTATGCATCTATAGTCTAAGTAAATATCTTAAATCATATTGGATAACACGTGATATTAGTGACATGTTAAGTGAGGAATTCCCCATATTAAATATGTTAACACAATTAAATGGAATTAATGCCAAACCATGTAGGGTAGTTAAATGGGACTTGAGCTTAAGGGATATCCTTGTGAGTTTCCTCTATATACTCAACCTAATACACTTGAAAAAAGATCCCAATTATTTCATTCTAGCCCTCTTAGGTTTACCTTTTCAAAAAACTTCCTAATCAATCACAGATTAGACATGTGTTGCTTAGGAATTAACAAATTCATCTTTCAAAATCAAGAAAGAAGCCCTTGTAAGCTTATTCATTCTCCCCTTCATTTTCTTTTGTCTTTTACATAATAATTTTTGTGTTTTTGTCTATTTCATTTTATAATGTAATTCCATGCATGATTTGTTAGATTAAGTTTTAATTTATTTCAATAACTATATGTAAATCAACTCACCGTGTAAATAAATAAAACAAGAAAAAAAATTAAAATTAAAAAAATATCATAGGATATAAAACATTTTTAAAATCAAAACCGGCTAAAAGTTAGCCATTTGAAAGGCCCTCTATCAAAAACATGGATCTTGATTTGAATCTGAATATTTTTTAGGAAAATACGATTAATAAATACTTTAAATGATTTCGTTTGAAAATATTATGATTTAATGTTAGATCTAAAACCTTTGACCGAAATTATTTCCTAAAATCTTAAAAAGAAGCATTAAAAATTAAAAATAAATCTGCTTTCAATTCTTAGTTAAGATTTTAATTTATGTTGTTAGATATAGAGTTTTAATTTATATACAAATTTATTTATCTGTTAATAACCATTCCATAAGTTTTTGTATAAGTTTGGGATCCATTTTGATCACCAATAAATAATTATCTAGGGTTAGGTCTAAAATCGGAAGAACAACAAGTTCACTACTATAAAAGTACTTAGGAGTAGAAAAACAAGCCCCGAACCACACTGGAGGAGCATCGAACTGATACAAACAAACCCTAGAGCGTGCGCGGGTGTTAGCCGACTGAGGAGCTCTTTTGTACACGAAGACTGATGTTTTTCCTAATGCTTTAAGCGCTTCTGAATATTACTGCACACATGACCGATAAAACTAGTCTGGCTCTGCACCTGGGGTAGTTTTCCTAACACTTGGGACCGATGAATCAGACCTAGGAGGCGCTACAGAATTTTCACCCGGGGTTACTTCTATAGGTTTCCATCCGACCGAGTGATTAGTTTTCTTGTACATTCGACCGACATATGTGTATATATAAATACAAATATATTTAGGTTTTTATTACTTTTCTGTATCCTTAGGTTTTCCTCTTAGGTCTATATTTCTGGTCCCAATGGAGACCCGATATTAACTCATGATCGAGAGTTCTTGAACCTGCTTCTAGAAAAGAAAATAGAACTACTATTGGTCACGTTTCTACCCCCAATGCTAACTCAGGATTGATAGTTCCTACACTTGCTAGTGGTCATAATTATGCACCCGAATCTAACCTAGGACTGATAAAATGGACCTCTTAATGGTCACATTTCTACATTCGATGCTAACCCAAGACCGAGAGAACATACCTATTGATGGTTATGTTTCTACACCCGATGCTAACCCATGACCAAAAGTTCTTAAGCATGTTACTTGTCACGTTTTTACATCTGATGCTAACCAGGACCGAGAGAACGTACCTGTTGTTGGTCACGTTTCTAAAACCGATGCTAACATAAGACTAAGAGTTCATATACATGTTTCTTCCTATTGTTGACTAAGGGCTGACATTTTGTGCTACTATTAGACACCAAGGATCGGGCTACTACATGTTGTTCCAATGGGGACGAACCTTAGGACCGAGAGGAGGACCGTGACTGAGGCTTGCTCATTTTCTCCACCCGCGATCAAGATGGGTTCACACCACAGCCAAAAAATTAGGTTTTTACCACCATGTAGGCTAACCATGGTCATTTGCTCTATTTTCATATATTTTGTCTTGTGCTAGTTTTATGCTTTCATTTGGGTTTTTGTTAGTTTTTTTATTTTATGTAAGTTTGTGACTTATGTGATCGTAGAGTAGAATATAAAATTTTTAACATTGTAATGGTAAGGAATTTTAAAAACGACCAAAATTAATTAGTAGATATCTTAGTGGTGTTGTGGGACATAGCGACTAAAAAACCATTCCCACGCGTAACTAAACGCCGAACTCATTTCCCTTAATTTCCTAAGTTTTATAAATTAGGTGGTGACTCTCTAGTCGCGAGGATAATTAAAATAAATAAAAAATTAATGTAGGCCTATGACACACTTCCCATTAAATATCTCAATTTCTTTAAATTTTAACGAGACGATAAGTTATGGAGTTGCCTATAAATCATCATTTCTCTAATACCTTTATTTTTCAAACCTTAAAATTAATTTCACTAAAATTTGATTTTTTCTATAAACGATGCATTTTTCAAAATATAGAGATTCTTAGAAAAACATTTTCAAACGACCACGATGTTTAGTCAATCACAAATATACCAAATATTTTGTTTTTATTAATAATAAAAATATGCTCCTCACATTCGTATTGGTATATTTTTAAATAATACGCATCTATGATAATGAAATATGAAGTTTTCTAATTAAAAGATTGTCACACAAATTTTTGTTTGTTATATTTATCATTTATTGTGAATATTTAATTGAGTAAATATTTTTATGTAAGAGATATAATGTTTATTCATATATAAACCAATCTTCACATATAATTTATATATAAAATATTTGAATATTTATTAATATATTTAATATTATTCAAATAATATCTAGATAAAATAAAATAAAATATTAAATCAATTAAAATATTAATTTCAATATATTATTTCTATATAAATAAATTAGAATATTTAATCAAATAAATATGATCATCATGTGATATGATTTTTACCAAAGAAATCATCATGTTACAACTTACAATCATCTTTGGCCGAACCCACTTGAATATTAAATTTTAGTTGCACATTTGCATTTGATGACGTCGAAACGTATGTCACATCGTTTCTCAAATGAATTAAGATTTTCCATGTAATATCAAATCAAACAAGATATTATTGTTGAAATCTCGAATTGAGTAGACTTCCTCCATAAATGCCACATAATTCTTTTTTGAATCACCTGAAAAATGGTAACTTATCATAATAATCTAAAGATAATTTATGAGACAATATATTTTCTCTCTTTAGTGTTCGCAATCATATATTACATTGTTATTAATTATTAACATATCATATATTACATTCTTATTAATTTTTAACGTTTAATTAATTTAAGAAAATATATATTTATAATTTAAAACTGAAAATATATGTTTCAATTATAATTATATTATGATAACACTAATAATTAATTTTATTAATCACCACAATTTTTTTTAATAAAAAAATTGATATTTTTTATGTGTTTAACAATTTCTATTCCAATGAAATTATTATATACTATCTTTGCATTATATATATATATATAATTATATATAAAGCAAGAGCTAATGACGAAACTGATTTTTTTATTAGTAGCGTTATTCAACAATAACTAATGACCAATTGATCACTCCTTTTGAACAATTATAAATTCCACCTCATTCTTGAGACAACATTCATCATCTTTTTTAACATCCTAACTCATATTGTTAAAACATTCAAGACAATGTTTTTGGACGACTTAAATATTTTAAAGTTAGCACACTAATATTATTTTAAGATTGTATATTTTTTTGTCTTTAATAATAGAAAATATATAAGAAAAACATGTTACAATTAAATCAATAAAATAATATGCATAGTTTTAAAATATGTGTCTGACTGATGGTCGAAATGGTCCGACCAAGAAACATTTGATTGAACAACTCGTATTTTGATTTCAAAATTTGATCCGACCGGAAAACCAAACCGAATATTTCTAGTTCGAAAGGTTTCCATATCCTCTGATCCAAATGTGATTAACTCAAATACATTTATATCTTGTTTAGTATTTCTCATCGCCCCTCCAGAAACTATACTTAAATCTATTTTGTAACCACGAGAATATCTACCCAATGAACTTTACATTCCTTAACTCCTAAAAATCAGATCTATCATTTCAGACGTACTATCCAATGGTGTTAAAATCAAACATGATCTACCATTCCTTAACCCCTCATATCAAAGTATACATCATATTTAATCCCGTTGATAATTATCTCTTCGATTGTGGTTCTCCAACCAACACATTTGTTGGTAATCGTGTATATATAATTGATAACTTGGCCATCGATCGTCTTCTTTCTATCCCGCAATCCGTTCTACCTTTCGATCATGAATCGTCTTCCTCAACTTCTTCAAATATATATCAAACTATAAGAATATTTTATGTAATTTCTAGGTATTCATTTTCGATCAAACAACCTAGCCGCCAATGGATCTGTATGCATGTCTTCCCCTATGTTTATGGGATCTGCATTTCACTTTTTTTCTTTCATTTTTTTCATACAACTGTTGTGGAGGGATAATAAAATATTAGCTATAGTGGTTGGTATTGTTGCCACAATAGTATAGATAAGGTCTGCCAATATTATTGTGTAGCAAGAAATTTGAATTCATATAGTAAGGTCTGTAGTTATTTGGTATAATATTAATTAAATTAGCAAACTATTGAGTATAATTAGCATGTATTTGATTATTTGTCATATGTCTAAATGATTATATATAATTTATGTACCACTATATTTAAATTTACTTTAAAAAAATATTTAAATTCGGTTCAACCGATTGGAACGCTAGGACCGAAGATCGCCCAAAAAATCGGGTTGATGACCGAAATGGTTTTCAGAACAATATTAATATGTACAAGGAATGAAATCACAGATTTGAGAGGTTGATTCAAGGCATGTGATTAAAACATTTCTCTTTAAATGCTACCATCTCCCATTGATTTAGTACTATAACTACGCAACAAACTTGACAAAATACCTAAATTGATTATCGGTTTGAAGGAAATATAATGATTTAAGAACTCAAAAACCCTTAATTGATTGAAGATCTCGAATAACACTTAGTAAAATAAAAAAAAAACATTTTCGAATTCTAAAAAGATAATAAGATAAAGGAAAAAGAGATGTGAGATATTTTGAAGAGTTCCAAAATTAGGGAATATCTATAGCTGGAAATTAAACCATCATAATAAATTCATTTATCAATCCAACTAATCAAAGATTCATTGATTGCGATATTAAAATCAGAAGTTAAAATATTCATAATTAGTATTCTTCTTATGTTTCTCGTTTATTAGTTGTTTGCTAATATAACGTGTTAAAGCACCATTATTCATTTTCGATAAATTGCTTAAAATATGATCAACTAACAATCAACTATTTATCTTGTTCATATTTGGGACTCGGTGATTTTTGATGAAGAAGTCACCGTTATGATCCCCACTTTAATTTAAAATGTTTAAGTGAGAATAATAGTTGTCGTCTCTATTTACACATAATAGCAGTCTTGGTATATTATTTAATATTGTATGCATAAGATGATTATTTGTATGGTCTAGAAATACGACATGTGTATCATTATTTGTTTTACACAATATGCGTATTATTTATACTTTATTTATTTTAATAATTTAATTAGTATAAATTAATTTTATAATGAAAAGGAGATAATTGCCATAAAATTCAAGGATGGAGTTCCATGAATAGTGCAAGGGTCGAGACCAAATGAATGTTTTGGATATTATTTATATAATTCAAACTAAGAAAAATGTGTCTTTTGAAATTGATGTAATCTTTTTTGTAAAGATAGTTCTTTTTAAGATGTTAAGTAGGAGATCAAATATTCATTTTGAAACAGTTCAAGATGATGATGAAGAGCAGAAAACTCAACAAGAATGTAGGAATGATGTCAATGATGAGATAATTATGTATGGACTAGGGCTTTCGATCATTCAATAGACAGAATACGAAGATTTATAAATAATTGTGGATAATGTCCCAGATTATGTTTTTGAACCCATTCGTAGATTGAAAAGTTCAAGGGTACAATCAAGACGTTTGGATGATTTCAACATTAATGTAAGTCTGATGTTCTTATGCTAGAATATAATAATGACCTTCTATATCTATGAAATGAGTGAAAGGTCTAGACTTCAATAAATGATCTAAGGCTGTTAGGTTAGAAATGAATTTGATGTTTCAAAATCAAGTATGATACTCGATAGATTTGCAAGATGAGATAAAACAAATGAAACAAATATTTTTAAACTCAAAACTAACAAGAATAAAAATATATATGTCTACAAGGCAATGATAGTTTTAATGTACAAATTCATAGTATATACTAGCTATTGTGATATTAGATAGCTACTTTCACTAATTTTTATGATTAAATATATTATGATATTTTTAGCTATTGTGACTATATGTTATGGAAAATGAATATCAAAACATTTTTCCTAAAAGTTTTTGGGAAGAGAATGTGTACATGACACAAATTGAATGTTTTAAAGATTCAAATGATGCTCAAACGTTATACAAGCTTCAAAATTCCATTTATAAACTTGAGTAAACATCAAGGAGTTGAAACTTTTAATTTGATGAATAGATCAAAGGGTCCTTATACATGTAAATGAATGATTAAAGAAGAGCATCTTGTGTTCACAAGAAGTTTAATGGTAGTAAGTTAGTCTTCTTTGTCTTATACAAGTATGACATAATACTTATTGGAATGACATTCTGATGTTAGATTTTATAAATGCATGACAAAAGAAATATTCTTCAATAAAAGACTTAGAAAAAAGACTTGTACACACTTCAATTAAGATATATAGATTCTTGATAGATGAAAGATTATAAGAAGTAATTTTTTTTATTCAACATGACATATATCTCGACAAGATGCAATGCTCTACAACACATGCTAAGCTTGAGAATATAAACAAGATTTCATAGCTTATGTTGTAGGATTTATCATGTATACCATGGATTCTAGATGTTATAGATATTTTGAAAATTTGTCACATATAACAATAAATGTTCAACAGAAACATAGTGGAGAACAAATAAGAATATCATGAAGTACTTGAAAAAAAACAATAATGATATATGGAGATATGGAGATATGGAAATTTGATCGTATAAGACTATATTGATGCAAACTTTTAGAATTAAAAAGTCTCAAATCGTGTTATGTCTTCATCCTTAATAGAGGAACTATGAGGTGAAAGAGTCCCATGTAGTATAAATTAGATTCTACAACAAAGACTTAGTACATTGCTGCTAGTGTAGCAATAAATGAACATTGTGTTGTTCCTAGCATTTCAGTATCTAAGCATCTTATCTCGAGTTTTGGATTTCATTTGAGTGGATATGATTTTGTCTAGTTTGTTTTGGATTTTGGTATCTTGGTGGAAATGAGTTTGATTATTTTGTTCTTAAGTGAGAAGGGTAACATGGACGGATTGAAGGTTGGTTGGGTTGAATTAGCTTGTTTAGAAGAATGTTGATTTTATTATTAGTCTTGGAGGAGAGGAAATCGGAAGTGAGTTTTGAAGTTTGGTTTGATTGGTCTTTGTTTGATTAGTCTTTGTTTGATTGGTTTTGGTTATTTTGTTGAGTATAGAGAGTTGAATTTGGTTTGGTGTTTCCCTATGTTTGTGAAATTTGGTTTGATTGGTTTGGTTTTGATTGTTTTTGAAAATAGTGAGTTGAATTTGGTTTGGGTTTTTCCTATGTTTGTAAAGTTTGATTTTATTGGTATTTGTTTGATTAGTCTTTGTTTGATTTGTTTTGGTTGTTTTGTTGAATATATAGAGTTGAATTTGGTTTTGTGTTTCCCTAAGTTTGTGAAACTTGGTTTAATTGGTTTGGTTTGGTTTTTGTTGACAATAGTGAGTTGAATTTGGTTTGGGTTTTTCCTAAGTTTGTAAAGTTTGGTTTGATTGATTTTAGTTTATTTTGGTTGTTGTGGGTTGTTGATTTCAGTTTGTTTTTTTAGAGGAGTTTGTGAAACTTGGTTTGATTGGTTTTGGTTTGGTTATTAATTTTGGTTGGTCTGAATCGAATAAGAGTTGTTTCTTTGGTGGATGGTCAATGGATTGGGCACCAAAGAGAAGAGAAGAGAAGAGAAGAAGATTAAGAATGATGTGTAACTTCTAATCGTTCGCGCTTTCGTTTTTTGACTGTCAAACTCTCAATGCTTATTGTTATTGCATTGTGAGTTTGAGTGGGGATGTTATAATATAATATAATATCTTTGTAAGATATAATCACAATATTATAAATTATGATAATATCAATATTTTTTTGGGAAACGGTTAAAACTATTTCATTAAAATCCCAAAAGTGGGAGGGTCAGAAATCAAAGATAGACAAACCCTAGCTAATATTAAGGATGACAATAAAAAGACCCTAAAAAAACTGATTAGTAGAATTCATACATTCTAAAAAACAGAGATTATAAATAGAAAAGACTACGTTCAAACCTAATCATCCCATTTTGGGATTTTCGCATGCCATCTATCTTCATTGAGAGGCGTTTTC
The DNA here is from genome assembly GCF_907164915.1 of Impatiens glandulifera. Lineage (NCBI taxonomy): Eukaryota > Viridiplantae > Streptophyta > Magnoliopsida > Ericales > Balsaminaceae > Impatiens > Impatiens glandulifera. Next base: position 33,320 of record NW_025919557.1, on the reverse strand, counting down.
CCCTTCCCCTTCCTTATCCTCTTCCTCTACCTCTTCCTCTTCCTCTAATGATAAAAGGAGATTGTATTGAAGAGGATGATGAGTATTATTGTTTCTCATTTTGAATTCTCTTTTTGTACGAGCCCGTTCTGATTTAATAGAAAGAATTGTTTCTAAGATTTTCAGGACTTTTACGTTTGTTATCTTGAACTTGAATTTTTGTATTCTTGTCTTCCTTATCTTCAACTTCAGCTTCAAACTCCACATCGGTTTTGGAATCTTCTTTATCGGCTTTAAAATTCTTTGTTTCAACTTTAAAATTATGGATGTTTTCATCTTGAGTTTTCTCAACAACAACTTGAGATTCATCTTCCATTTTAAGCATATTCCTTTGCATTACAAAAAATTTTATTTTCCTCTTCACCTTGATTCCATTTATTTTCTTTCTTTCGCTGCTTCCATTTTCAAAGAATCCTTCTTGCTTTCTTCTAAAAATGTTTGATCTTTGAGTTTATCCTGCTCTATTTTCTTCTTTTTCTTTTCTATTTCCTGGCTTTTCTTCTCTTCTTCTTTAGCTTTATCACATTTATTGTGTAGAAAAGTGTTACAGAAAACACACCTTTTTGGTTTCCATTCATAAGAAATCTCCATGACATTGTGCTTTTCTTTTCTGTCAACAATTTCCATTTTCATTGGTAAGACACTCTTATGATGCACTTCAATGCTAATTCTAGCAAAGGACAAGTGATCTCCTCCTTTATTTATTGGGTCCATATAAAATGGTTTCCCAATTGTACCTGCAAAAATGACTAATTGCTTCAGCATTGTACATGTGGGGAGGAATGTTCCAAAGCTTGAACCAAATCTGGGTTGTTTCTTTGGGTTTGCTTTGTAGATTTATCTCTTTTGGTCACTTTTCCAGCTTAATGCAATTTGATCCTATGTAAGTATGCCCTTTCTCCAAAATTTCTTTAAGATTTGAGCCCTTTTTGAACTACATGAAATAGAGATCATGTATATTTGCAGAATCGTTTTCCAGCCCCTTTTCTCCCCACTGTTTAATTAGAGTCTCTTTGGTAGTTGGGAATAATACTCTATTTTTCCCAATAAAGTTTCCAACCACTACAAACTCACAGTCTTCAATACATTTATCCTCTACTTTATAAGGCAATTTAAATTCAAAAAAAAAGTTGATTACCTCTACCTTTGTTTGGATATCCCCAAGTAGTTTTTTCCTTTGTATGCATGATCTTTATATTTTTTTTCCTGCTTTATTCTTCCATACCTCGTTGACTTTCCTTGTTGAATTACTCCTAATAGTATAGGTCTTAGTTTTGGGAGCCTTCATTAGCTCCTTTATTGCATCAACTGATCATTTAACTATTTCCTCATATTCTGTTTTTTTATTAGTAAATTGTAGTCATAGAGCTAATGAATATTGAGTTGGACTGTTATTTGCTAAGCTTTTTCTTTACTGATTATGATTTCACTATTCTTAGCATTCATTAGGAGTTTGGTAATCTAGTTTGAAGACCAAACATGTTGGCTCTTTCATTATAACCAACATTCTAAATTACTTCTTTCTTCCCCTGTTTTCCTGCAGCATTTTCTTCTGAATTTTTAACAACAATTTGTTCCTCCTTTGTTGCATTCCCGTTTTTTCTGATTTGTTTCTTTAGCAATCATATCAATTTTCTTTTCAGCGACCTCCCTTAAACTTTTCATCACAAATTCTTTGACATCCTTATACTTATTACTTTTCTTTCTTCCAATTTTAATAAAAAACAGAACAAAGCAACAAAGCAAAAAAGAAGAACAATTACAGAATAAGGTACACCAGAAAACCTAGCTATACAAAACAGGCTAAACTAGAAACCATAACCTTCCAACCAAGCTTGTAGATGAATGACCTACCTAGAAATTAGAGTCGATATTTTGTCGTTCGTGCCGATTGTGTCGATTGTGCCGATTGTGCCAATTTCGACGATTGTGTCGATCGTACGCACGTTTGACAAGAGACACTGAGCAACTAACAACGTGATCACAATAAGAGAACCGCGAACATGATACCATGCAAATCGTGCCAATTGTGTCGTTCGTGCCGATTGTGTCGTTCGTGGCGATCGTATTATTCGTTATGAGAGAATTTGCTGCCGGAATTTTCACCGAAAATATGATAATATCAATATTATATTATACTCTAACACATGCTTATTTATTTTTTGATTGATATTAAATAATATGTCCAAATAATTCATTATTAACAAATGTGATAATTTTAAATGATCTAGTGAATGAAACCCCATTAAGAGACAAATGTATTTGCACATCTATCTATATATAATGATGTTTCATTTTAAAATATCTGAATTTCCGTATCGAGAGATTTGGTTAATTTGAATATATATGTGATAGTAATGGATACTTGTGTCGGATTGTGGGTTGACCCGCCCATAAATTTAAAACGGTTTAAAATAAAATTAAAAATGTTATATGTATGTTTGGAACTCGCAACCTATCAAAAATAAATACAACCCTTTAACCAACTAGACTAATAACACTTTATATTTTAAATTCAACACCAAATTAGATGAAAATGAGAAATTTTAACAATATAAGTTCAACTTTTTAACTAACTAATCTATATATATATAACTAACTAATTAGATGAAATAATATTTTTTTTATTTTTATATATTTGTTCGTGATTTATAAAATTTTAAAAAATTTAATAGTATTATTTTTTTTTATTTTTTTTTATATTTTTATTCGTGTGCAATCGCACGAGGATTTTCCTAGTTAATTTAATGACAAGTGAGAGATTGAAGGAATTGTCTCTTTTAATTTAATGTGTAATGACTAATTTTGGATATAACAATTATTGAAAATATTTTAATTTAATTATTTTAGGAGTTGTAATGTTTTACTAGAAGATAAATACAATAAGCTAAAAACCTATAACTATTATAATTGAGTTTATTGAGGTCACACTAAGAATTGATATATTAGATCAAAGCAAATAATGATTTATTATTAATAAATGTTAGATATTATTAATAATAAATATATTATTTATTTATGAAATAAAATAATATATAATTTAATGGGTTTAATTATACAATTAAGATTTTAAAAAATATTATTTATTTAAAAATAAATAATATATAATTAAATAGATAAATTATGGTGATAAAATTTTAAAAAATATATTAACTATTTATGAAATAAATTAATATATATAATCAAAAGGTAATTAAGGAAAAATTGCAATATTTTGAATATTGCCTCTTTAAATATTCTATGACCTATTTAATAAGTCAAAACCTTGTGACGATTCGAGATGAATTAAAAGTGGGACTCAACACAATTACTTGAAGTAGTTATAAAATACATGTATAATCACTTTTCTTAAAAAAGATTGTAAGTTACATAAGATTACCATCTTTTCAATTAAACAATAATAGTGAGTGTTACTCGTGTTTTTCGTTTAAGGAGTCGAAGGTATAACCGAGCTTATGTGAACCAATGAACAACACGTGAGGCTCTTATCTCTTTCGGTATCAATAGGGTTGAACCAGTTCACACATTAACATTGATTTTCTAATAAGAATATTCATTAACAATCTTATCAATTTAGCATATAGATCACCAGATTGGAACTGAAATTCCACTTAAAACCTAATCAAGGGCGAATTCAGTAATTTTTTTTCTCCTGGGCTAAAAAAATTATAAATATTACACCAATACAGGTAGTAAGAGAACATATTAATCAAACAGTTCCAAAATACTCTTACTAAAATAAAATAAATATACGAAACCTAATAAAATACAAGAATATTCTATTTAAAATAAAATATGATAAGAAAATTAACTATATAAATAAATAAAATATGAAAGTCTAAATAATAAAAAACTAACTATATAAATAAATAAAATATGAAAGTCTAATTTAATGGATTTTAGCCTAATTTTATGAAAATAAAAAATTTAAAAAATGCAAATAAGAAAAAAATACAAAATCGTAATAAACACATATTATCAAGTAGTTATTAAGAATACGATTATAGAATATTAATGCATATAAAAATAACATAAATATAATTGAACCAAATCAATATAACTGTTTTAACTTTTTTATTAATATTAAATATATGATTTACATTATATTAGAAAATATTGTTGGTATAAAATAATAATAGTTATTATGACCTCACTTATAATGTCAAGCTACAAAGTCAACTGAAAAAAGAGCTACATGTTTAATATATATATATATATATATATATATATATATATATATATATATAAATAATGTTTTAAATTGTTTACACTGAACTACAGCCCACAACTTAGCTCTACCCTAGAACCAAATAATCCCAATACATAACTTGAATCAAACTTTATGATGCATATATTAGTTACTTAAACACAACATGTATGCCTTCTTGCAAAATGTAAAGCACTTGTTTCAAAGTGTAAATAACTTGTTTCAAAGCATTAAAGGGTATGATTAAGTAGGTCAGTAGTCAGTACGTTATACTTTCATTTATTATACATATCTTATATTTTATCGAATGTTTCAGTATAGAAATATGCATACATTATTTTACCTGAATTTTGGTATATTTTAATTTTGGTACGATATCGATATTATACATTTTATATCTGAAAAAACATAATAACTTAAACAAAAAACAATCTAATATAGTTACTAAATAAATGTTACACAAAATTAAAAATTAAAATTATTCATTATAAAATAACACATTATTTTTTAAATCTAACATTTTTAAAAACTAGCAGATGTTAAAAACTAAATATAAAAACTAAAGTTATCAAGAATAAATATAAGTGTATAGTATTTATTTTGGGGGGAAAATGATTTAGCGCCATTTCATTAAAAATTCCCAAAAACGGGATAAAAAACCACGAGTTTAAGAGATCATTCTAGATAGGTCCAAAATGATTTTGAAGTTGTAACATTCTGAATAAAAGCTAAAAAGCTAAAAACGTAAATGAATTATCTAATTACAATGCTTTCAATTCTAGTGAGTTTAAAAAATAGTAAATACTAGTTCCTGCAGATATTCAGTTCTGCTCCATACTTGGAATTCTTCTCCACATTCCCGCGAGGGCACTGCAATCCGATACAATATCTTTCCATGACTCTTCAATTCTCCTGCTGGTTCTGCCATATACTCTTGCATTATATTCTTGCCAAATGTTATACACCATTACTTCAAAGTCGCACTTGAACACGCTTGTTGCAAATCTATTTCCCTTGGCTTTGAGTAGTGCCGCTTCTTTGATTTCATTCCATTTGCTCGGAAAACTGACCAGTTCCAGGCTTTTATAGAATTTATTCCAAAAATCTAAAACAATACAGCAACTCCTGAATAGGTGATCGATGGTTTCATCATTTCCTCTGCATAGAAGATAGCTCGCGTCCGGGATGCTCATATACTTGTTGATACGATCACGAGTGCTGAGTCTTTTCCAGAAGGTGGACCATAGGATGAACTGATGTATAGTATTTTAGTTAGGCTAAAGTGGATAGAGATTCAGAACGATCTTCAATCACATTTGTATCTATATTTTGTATTATAAATTAATAATACAATTCATGTTAGATAATAATAATTATAATAAAAATAAATATTAGTTAATTTAGATTTAATTAACAAAAATTTCTCTTTTTTTTAATTTGTTCATTTTAATTGAACAATTCAAGTTCATCGTACGAAGATCTTTTCTTATGTTGAATTCATCACTTTTAGTCCATTTTTGCACACCAATGCCTCCACCATTTTAAGACTCAAATTAATCTTAAAAATATCAACTATCATTTTACCCCAGTTAAAAACAAACTCATTAGCAACCATTGAGGATGAAATTGTAAAAATATCCTTAACAATAATTGAAAGGATTGAGTACTTAGTTTCACTCCTTTCCACCTCTCTAAAATATTTAAAATTTGATTGCATATTTGTTCAATCTTATCGTTAAGGTATATATAACATATATTGAATAATAATAATAATACAATATAATTATATTTTAATTTCAATTTTAAAATTTATGTTTCTTTAATTAAATTTATTTCCTCATAAGTATTATATATATATTAACTAATAAATATTATTTCGGTATATCTCAATATACAAAAAAATTAAAAATCTCATACCTTTACCATACAAATAATTTTTATACCGGTACCATACCTTACATTTTTTTGATACATCTTAAAAATTGACATTTCGATGATCTTCGATAATATTGTAATTCCCCTCCTATGTATGATCCTTACAACATGAAAAAACAATTAGTTTGTATCTAAAAAAATCATTAGTCTTATGATCACGAGACTAGTCATAATTGATTCTAGACATTTATTTTATATTATTTGATTTGAATAAACAAATAATAATTTTATAAGTGTTAGTATATCAATTACCAAAATAAAATTACGAATGATTTACTAAGAGAACAAATCATGAAGTTTCAGCAATAATGAATAATTGTTTTATGACATCAATCATAAATGCCTTAATACTATTTAAATATCACAAACATTTTTTTATGTATTAGTAAGTGTTATTACATAGTATTACAAAGAAGAGTTCACATAAAATGTATAAACTAAAGAAAATGTTACATTAATTTTTAAAACAATAAATTTAAATATATTATAGGAAAAAGAGACTCATTTAAGTATCATTTAATCATCTCACTTTATATACTCATAGTTAAATTTTGGGTGCACACTAATTCAAGTCTTCATTGTCACGAATTAGAGATTTAAACCAGTATAATTAAAAAAAAGTATATCAACACTAGTTTTAGATGGGGATTTAATGGGGGTTATACATGTGAAATGAATGTAGGATTAAAACTAGGCTCAAAGTTTCTTTAATTTTTTATAGTTACTAATTGGGCTGAATCGAAATAAGCCCATAAAATATATTGTATCCCTAACATAAGTGGGTTTTTCCACGCGCGTATTCGTGAAATTAGTCGCTTTCGACCTTTTAATCGCAATAGGCAATTTCAAATAAATGTAGTATGCCGTAAATAAAAATATGATAGAAAGACTTCTCTTTTAAATAATAAAAGGCACGTGTATGAGCTAAAATGACCAAATTTTCTTTGGAGTATATCTTGCATTCAGTTTATGTATATATATATAACTCCTCTAAATAAATAAAATTTATAAGAAGACGTTGCGATATGAATCAAGTTACATATGCATAGAGTAAAGGCGTCGCTCGATTCTATAAATGGAGGCATTAACGCGAGGTTAATGATCGGATGTCTATGGGTAATCCCTATTTCTTCCCCTTCCTTTTTTTATTTTCATTTTGAGCCAAAAATAACTTTAGCCAATGACAATGTGATATGTTAATTGTTTATGTCAAGGATTAGCTATGATCTAAGGTCTCGCGTACAATTGTGCGTATATATAATTTTTTTTCTAAATAAATAATATTTTTTTGTGTGTATTATCATGATTCTAATTCTAAAATGAAGGATTATCGATTTTAGTTTTATATATATTTATATATATATTGGTCGTCATCAAAATTTCAATAGTCAACAACATGACCATGCAATATGAAATGTTACCAATGTTGAGAGTAATGTCTATCAGTAATCCTTCTTCTCTCATTCTCATTTTCTTTTTCATTTTAAAGAAAAAAATGAATCCAATTGTGATACATTAATTATTTACCAACATGGAAGGACTAGCTTTGACATAACAACAGTTTATTTGAATTAAATCTTGCATCTACTTTGCATATATATAAACCTAATTAGAAAGTTCTTTTGTCAAATTTCAATCATTTTTTATTATAAAATATTTTAAATTTTTATTTTATGTTTGAGTTCAAAGGTTTTGGTTTGGAAGAGTTAGATCCTATGTTTTTAGATTTGTTTTATTTTTATTTTTTTAAACATGTTTATTTAAAAAAGTTACAAGGGTTGATTAATTTGTTATTGTGATGAATCTCCTAGTTCATTTTGATAAAATTTAGGTTATTATTATATTTTATCTATAATTATTTTGAATTAAAATGGTCTTTAATTTAAATGATTAATTTATAGTTATACAAAAATAATTTAATTTATTATTTTAATTAAAAGTCATTTCTTAAATTTAAAATATGCATTATATTTATATTATATATATATATTTATATTATAAATATCATAATCTAAAATATATTTTTTATCTTGTTAATCTTTTGTTGTCTCTTAAACTTATCCTAACAAATTTATAACTCCTAAAATAGTTTCTTGCGTAACACAATCTTAAATTTATGAATAACATATCAAGCACAAGAAAATACTTAAAGTAGATTTATAGTCATAAATTAAAGATTTTGTAGATTTGTTTTGAAAAATATATATCCAGGAACATAAATGGAAAATAGTCATGTTAAAACGATTTTGCAAAATATTTCATTTTTGTGTTTATCTTGATTAATTTCACATTTATATGTATATGAGTTAAATAAGTCATTCCTTAAATTAAAATATGCATTAAATCTGAATCATATCTACCTATATTAATATATGACAATTGGAATCTTATCTCTTTACTAAAATGTAACATCTTATTCATATCTCTTAAATTTTATCACTATAAATCTACTTTAAGTATTATATTGTGCGTGATATGTTATTCATAAATTTAAGTGTTGTCTCTTACACTTATCCCAACAAATTTATAACTCCTAAAATAATTTCTTGGGTATAACACAATCTTAAATTTATGAATAAAATATCAAGCACAAGAAAATACTTACTTAAAGTAGATTTATAGTGATAAAATTTAAGAGATAAGAAAGATATGAATAAGATGTTACATTTTAGTAAAGAGATAAGATTTCAATTGTCTAGTAATATATGTATATATGATTTAGATAAAAATTGGTGGGTCAAATTATTTTGACTAAGTTTCAAAGTAGTTTGACTATTGGAATTTAGATGATGAATGTATAGTTAAAAATCAATTTATGCGTCTAATTGTTTTTTTGGTCTTAATGAGATTCATTAGACCGACTTGGCATTAGATGCACGAAGTTAGACTGACTAAACATTGAGCAGCACCTATTTAGTAACGAGTCACCAGTGGTAGACTTCATGACAATTCACTTCTTCACAATCAAGTGTCTCACAACCAAGATATTTATGTTAATAATACCTTTGACGGTGATCATGTTCTTCATGAATGTTTTAATCGTTAATGCCCTCAGACAATGACGTGATTAAGGATACAACATTTGCATTTGCAGTACAATCACATATAATATTAAATATTTTATAATAATATAATTTTATTTTCGTTTATAAAGATACCCGACTTTGATATGATTATATATATATATGAATTTTATAAATTGTATGTCAATAATTATATATACTATATATAATATAATATCTATATTTCAATGTTACTTTTAAGATGGATCGATGAAATTTAGTTTACACAAATATTCTGTGTGTTTGTATATTAATATTTTTCATTTAAAAAATATATATTATTTATGAATTGTAAATTTATAGAAATGTCTTAAATAGTATTGAAGCATAACAAATTAATTGTGATTACATTTTTGACTCAATGAAATAAATTAGACAGCATTATGTTTTTTTTTATTTGATATTTTTCTTTTATTTAAGTAGTATTTATTTTGTTCCTCAATGACCTTTATATTCAATGAATTTTAACAACAAAAAAAAAGTTCCAATTACAAGGGTCAAAATATTCTCTAGAACTAAAAGAAATGTTAGAGTTGTACATTATTGACATTCATTTGGTTTGAAATAGATAATCAACTGATGCATTATTTGTTTCTCTCCCATGATGTGTTTGCTCCATTATACTAAGTCTCAATTATTTTTATACATAAATTATTGTTTGTTTAGGATGTATTCTCAATATAATTAGTTGTTCCAAAATTTGTTTTGTAACTAAATTGTTCTTCTAATAAATTATAAAATTAACTTGTTCTTTTAAAAAGTTTTGAAATGTATCTTTAATCTAGATACCATTTTACATGTATCTCTTAAAACTATTATTGATCATATCACTACAAAAAAACTGCTCATTTGCAACAGGTGCACCGCAACGATCTTTGTATTAAAAACGATCTTTAGCATTTGTCTTAGACTATACACAATCAGAAAGTATGAGAAGCAAACGACCCACAGATGATTGAAAATATTATTCAGGTTATAAAAATCCGAGACGAAAAAACTGATCCGGCTAAATAAGATGTCAGGTCGAACAAAACGTAATATTAACTGAAAACTATGTGATGAAAAGGAAAATAAGGCACCCTCCAATACTAAAAAGGCCATCAGAGGGAAAAAGTTTTGAAAGACAAATTAAGTTTATTTTTAACTCTTACACATTGAGATATAGAATAATAAAAAATGGAAACCACTTAAACTACCTCCTAAATAACTTAATGAGTTAAGAGCCAACTTTTTATATAAGGAATTTCTATCTTTTCAAATAATCTTAAAACCTCAAACAAACTCTAAAACCTTTCAAACTTTAAAACAATACCACCTTTTAGTTTCTCTTATTTTTGTATAAATTCATACTCTTGTAATTGTAATAACACATAAATACATTCTTAATCTATATCAAGTTCTTGTATACTTATCTTTTCTAACTTAGTATTAGAGGCATTATTCGGTTTAAGAAACCTCTGTATCCATGGCCTTTTTTTAATCTTTTTTTCGCTTGACCACGCATCTCTTTCACAATCTCACATCCATTAAACTCGATCATAAAATTTTTTCTTATTTGGAAATCTCAAATCTTACATACCTAAAAGTTTATGGCCTTCATTTATGTATTATATTACATGTCCCATTAATAACCAAAAATCTTCTAAGTGTTTCCAAATTTTCTGTCGATAATAATATCTTTTTTAAATTTCATATTTCATATATTAAGTGTATTTAAAATCTTTATATATTCTAACATTTTAGTTTCCTTTATTTTTGTATAAATTCATACTCTTAAAGTTGTAATAAGACATAAATATATTCTTAATCTACACCAAGTTATTGCTTATTTCACTTTTCTAACTCATCCCATTAATATTAAAGTTATATTGTTTGTGTAATGAGCTTAAAAGTGAAAACATGACTTGCAATAATTTGATCACAACCCATATTTTAAAAATAATAATATCGTAGTCCATCCACTAGAATTTCTTTGATGAACCAATTCAATCCTTATCATCTCAAAGAAAAATTAGACTTCCTCATGAAGATCATAAAAAATATTACTGTTAATTTAATTAATTAATTGGAAATGATATTTACGCAAATAAAATTCACATAAAATTCAAATGTGAATTAATTGTGCAAGTATGAAATTTGTGTTGAAGCGAAATAGACGATATCATCCTTTTGAAACGTTGAAAGAAATAATAGATCACTTGATTTCATTCATATAGACGTGTGTGATTTAAAAGGAACACCAATACATGGTGGATGCAAATACTTCATTACTTTTATTGATGATAATACAAATTATTGTTATGTGTATATTATTAAAAGTAAAGATGAAGGTATAGAGAAATTTACACTTTATAAAAATGAGGTTGAAAACCAACTCAGTAAAATGATCAAGGTGTTAAGAAGTGATAGATGAGGTGAATATGAATCACCATTTTCTGAACTATGTTCTCAACATGGTATAATCTATGAGACAACAACACCTTATTCTCCTCAACAAAATGGTACGGCTGAGTGGAAAATAAAACATTAAAAAAATTGATGAATTCACTTCTATTAAGTTCTGGTTTATCATAGTCTAGATAAGGTAATTGTACCATTACCTACAAAGGTAAAAGTTGGATAAAAAATTATTGATTGTATATTTATTGGATATGCACATAAAAGTAGTGCTTATCGTTTTCTTGTATTTAAACTGGACATTACAAATATTCATAAGAATACGATAATGAAATCAAGAAATGCACCGTTCTTTTAACATGTACTTCCATATAAGTCTAATGAAGAACAACGTTCTCCAAAAAGATTTCTTGAACTAGATGAACAAGAAAAATAAAATGAAGTTGAGGTTGAACTTAGACGAAGTAAACGGGCTAGAATAGAAAAATCATTTGGTCCAAATTTTATTACTTTCATGATGGAAAGTAAACTTCAAACGTATAATAAGACAATTACTCCGTCTGAAGGGCCTTAGTGGAAAGAGGCAATTAATAGTGAGATATAATCTATCTTGCAAAACTATACGTGGGAACTAGTGGATCTACTGTTGGGTCAAATTATTTTGACTAAGTGTTGAATTAATTTACCCTCTGATATTTTGATGATGAAATAACTTATGAGTGTTGATACAGGTGTATTGAGACAATACGTTATTAGACTTGGATCTAATGAGGGTCATTAGACCGATTTTGATTTTCATTTGCATAAAATTAGACGCACAGTCTAACTCATCGGAGTTAGACGTGCAGTATAATAGACGTGTAAATTAGACGGACGATCTAATAGTTACACGGAATTAGACGTAAGTCTAATAGAATTAGACATACAGTCTAACTCATCGGAGTTAGACGTGTAGTCTAATAGATGTGTAAAGAATTAGACGCAAGTCTAATGAATACACGGAATTAGACGTAAGTCTAATAGAATTAGACGTAAGTCTAATAGAATTAGACGTATAGTCTAACTCATCGGAGTTAGACGTGTAGTCTAATAAATGTAAAGAATTAGACGGATGGTCTAATGAATACATGGAATTAGACGTAAGTCTAATATATTCGGAATTAGACGTACAGTCTAACTCATCAGAGTTAGACGTGTAGTCTAATATATTTGTAATTAGACGGGCAGTCTAATTGATGCGGAATTAGACGTGTGGTCTAATTAATGAAAGTTAGACGTGAGTCTAACTCCTTCAGACAAGTCTGAGGTAGAACCGGAATTAGACGTGCAATCTAACTCAGTGGAGTTAGACGTGCCTGTCTAATGGTTATTGAATAATTATACGTGTGGTTTAATTAATGAAAGTTAGACGTGAGTATAACTCCTTCAGACAAGTGTGAGGTAGAACCGGTATTAGACGTGTAGTCTAACTCAGTGGAGTTAGACATGCCGGTCTAATGGTTATTGAATAATTAGATGTGTAGTCTAATTAATGAAATTTAGACGTGATTCAAACTCCTTCAGACAAGTCTAAGGTAGAACCGAAATTAGACGTGCAGTCTAACTCAGTGGAGTTAGACGTGTCGGTCTAATGGTTATTGAATAATTAGACGTGAGTCTAATTAGTGAAAGTTAGACATGAGTCTAACTCCTTCAGACAAGTCTGAGGTAGAACCGGAATTAGACGTGCAGTCTAACTCAGCGGAGTTAGACGTGCTAGTCTAATGGTTATTGTAATTAGACGCGAGTCTAATTCTATTAGACCAGGCGGTCTAATAGACGTTTTTCTGTTAGAAGGAGATGACTTATTTCATTAGACTAATTTTCACAATCCGTCTAACTGAAATACGTCTAACTGAAATACGTCAGATTCTACTGTGTACAATGGAGGCTTTCCAATGGAAGAGTGTCACGTATCATTCTTGAAGTTTCGACCGTTAGCTCCTGCTCAGTATTTAACCAATCCTAAGGACAACGGATGAAGCACTGTTTTTTGCCAATCTTGCTTACTGAAACTACAAAGAATTCAAGCCTTTGAATATTGTGAAGCTTCTTTCTGATTGTACTGTGTGTGAATCGAGAGAGAGAGCTAGAATCAAAACACTTTTAGCTGAGTGATATTCTTCATCTTGTAATTGAACAGAAAGTGTTCTGTTCAATAGTGAGCTAAGTGTGTGTGTAAACTGTATTTGATTCTTATCATCTTATAGTGAATCCTTCTGGTGGTTGGAAGAAGGGGTGACGTAGGAGAGTTTCTCCGAACATCCATAAACAAACTGTTGTGTTCTTCATTTGTCATCTTTTCATATTTCATCTTGTGCTTCAAACCCATGTAAACAATTACGCCTTGAATTCGTTACAAGTGTTTACACAAGTTTGCGTAGAATAGAAAGCGAATTAAATTCCTAACAGGATTTCTTTCAAACTGTTTTTCATAAGCCTTCAGCCTTGAGTCTAATTAGTGAAAGTTAGACATGAGTCTAACTCCTTCAGACAAGTCTGAGGTAGAACCGGAATTAGACGTGCAGTCTAACTCAGCGGAGTTAGACGTGCTAGTCTAATGGTTATTGTAATTAGACGCGAGTCTAATTCTATTAGACCAGGCGGTCTAATAGACATTTTTCTGTTAGAAGGAGATGACTTATTTCATTAGACTAATTTTCACAATCCGTCTAACTGAAATACGTCTAACTGAAATACGTCAGATTCTACTGTGTACAATGGAGGCTTTCCAATGGAAGAGTGTCACGTATCATTCTTGAAGTTTCGACCGTTAGCTCCTGCTCAGTATTTAACCAATCCTAAGGACAACGGACGAAGCACTGTTTTTTGCCAATCTTGCTTACTGAAACTACAAAGAATTCAAGCCTTTGAATATTGTGAAGCTTCTTTCTGATTGTACTGTGTGTGAATCGAGAGAGAGAGCTAGAATCAAAACACTTTTAGCTGAGTGATATTCTTCATCTTGTAATTGAACAGAAAGTGTTCTGTTCAATAGTGAGCTAAGTGTGTGTGTAAACTGTATTTGATTCTTATCATCTTATAGTGAATCCTTCTGGTGGTTGGAAGAAGGGGTGACGTAGGAGAGTTTCTCCGAACATCCATAAACAAACTGTTGTGTTCTTCATTTGTCATCTTTTCATATTTCATCTTGTGCTTCAAACCCATGTAAACAATTACGCCTTGAATTCGTTACAAGTGTTTACACAAGTTTGCGTAGAATAGAAAGCGAATTAAATTCCTAACAGGATTTCTTTCAAACTGTTTTTCATAAGCCTTCATCCTTAGCCAGACCCTAGTCTCTATCGATAAAGCCGATCCTATCAATTGGTATTATAGCCCTGTTTCTATTCTCAAGCCTTTCCTGAAATATGTCGAACATACCCAAAGATGCTAGTCCTACAGCCATTCCAACCTTCTCTCATGGAAACTAAATTGTTTGGAAGAAAACAGTCTCACTACACAGCCGCAAAGCGAATATTGAAATACCTAAAGGGAACTCCTGAAGTCGGTCTGTAGTATCCAAAGGATTCTTCTTTTAACCTCACAAGTTACTTAGATGCAGATTGTGCGGGTTGCAAGGTTGATAGAAAAAGTACCAGCGGAACATGTCAATTCCTAGGTGATCGGCTTGTTTCATGGCACAGCAAGAAACAGACATCTGTGGCCACGTCAACCGCAGAAGCTGAATACCTGGCAGCCGGAAGTTGTTGTTCACAACTTCTTTGGATCCAACAACAATTGAAGGATTTCGGTATCACAGCCGAAGAGTCTCCAATTTTCTGTGATAACACAAGTGCCATAGAAATCACCTACAATCCGGTTCTACATTCTAGAACCAAGCACATTGATATAAGGCACCACTTCATTCGGGAAGATGTCATGCTGAAGCATATCCGGAAGGAATACATATCGACAGAACAACAAGTAGCCGATATCTTCACAAAGCCTCTGCATGAAGCTATGTTTTCTCAATTCAGACTCACACTCGGTTTGACCGATATTAACCAACTCATTCCTAAAATTGCTTAAAAGGGAAATCGGTTCGGACAGACACAACCGGTAGTTCGTCCTAAATTGTCGGATTCCAAATTTCCCAAGGTATATATGGAAGAACCGCTTTGTCTATCAGTTAGAGTAAACCGACCGGTTACTTAGTGCATGCACCAAATAACCGCATCGGGACGAATGACTGATAACTGACCAGTTTGGAAATGGTTTATTTCGGATCTTTGTCCTTCAAACAAAAGTGGAATAATTATCTGTGTTTGAACTTATCTGTTCTGAAAAATTACCTTTTCAAAGTAAAACGGTCATACCTCAAAAGACGTGAAGATACGATATCTTTCACCGTCCAGGTCTATGACCCACATCCTAGGTTGCAGACATGCCTGTTTTTATGCAAAACACATTATCTTATGGTTAATAGACATCATTACCTGCGACACAATGGATAATACTATCATCCCTCCACTAATATATAAGTTAGGAAAACCTTAAACAAAACAATCACAATCACAAGCTACAACTCATTCTCTTACTAAGACAAAATGTCTCAGTTTCGAAACATCCTTCAAGTGGATTTCGATTCTGCTCAAGGCACTGAGCATTATGAAGTCTTCAAGATGATTAAGTCACTTGAAGACACCGGTCTCAAACACTTTCTGGATGACAAACATGTCATCTTTCCGGAATCAGTCCTGGAATTCTTTTACAATGCCAGGGTTTTTCGAGGTACTCCTCACTTTGACACCCACATTCAGTCTAAAGTGGGAGGAACTGTGTTTGATTTCACGGAAAGTGACTTCGCAAGATGCTTTGATCTTCCGAAGCAGGGGCTTACCGACCTAAACGTTCCGGCTGAACTAAAGGCCGAAATCGCCTTAAGCTTTGCTCGGTCAGACCGCCCGGTCAATGACCACGGTGCCAGGTCATCACTGAGAGCTGAGTATCAGCTTCTCAACGATGTCATCGGTCGAAGCATCCTGGGTAGGGATGTCACAAACACTTATTGTGCTGCGGTTTTTAACATGATGTCTATCGTAACCACGGGTACGTCAGTTAACTAGTCAAGGGTGTTGTTTGACGTTCTAATCTGGATGATCGGCATTCGTCAAACCGGCCTCATTCCCCAGATAAGCTGCCTACTTTTGGAACTTGGGGTTCCGCTCTGTCCAGGAGAAGGGTTGAACCAAGCCTAGGTCATCACCAAAGAGGTCACCGACTCATTCTATGAGCGGTTTGAGAAGGCCTGGAAGAGGAGGAACCGCCATCTCAACTCATTCAGCAACTAAGTCACTCCTTCCTACAATCGGTCATTTTGCTGCACGCACCGGTTGTATCAGTGTTCAACTCTATTATGATCATTTCGGTTTAGTCTATGACAATTTAGGTTTTTAATCTTTCAACTTCCGGTTTCTTGTACTTTCCCATTAATGATAGTAAATTTTAACTTCCAACTACATGAGTAATTACTATCTAACAAGATTAGTTACTCTCCAACTAGATTCCTTACCTCGAGCTCCACAACCGGTCAAAAGTAACTCCTTCCTAAGGAGTTTTGGAAACATAAATATTCTCTTCATTAATAAGACAAAACTGAAATTCAACATTAAATGCTGATATTTTCCCTCCAATTTCGGATCTATATAAGGAACCCCATCCTTATCAACTTAACACATCTCAAAATAAAAATTCTTGAACTTTCTCTCTCTTGGCAAAACTTGCAATCATGTCGAGTGGAACCCTAAGGAACTTCTTGATCATCGATTTCGACTCTTGCATGGAACATTGGGACCTGGAAACAAAGGAGCTCATGTTTGAGTCCCTAATCGACACTAGTCTTCGGGATTTTCTCGAAGAATCCGGACTCATACTCATTCCGGAAGTAACCCAGTTTTTCAACAATGCCTCTATAAGAGGGGATTACATTGTTTCAGAGGTGAGAAGTCGCTTTGTCTTTCTCGACGAGAGCGAATTCGCTCAACTATTCAACCTGCCCACAGAAGGGTTTTTTGACTTCCCAACCCGGGTGGGAAGCGCAGCAACCGAGTATTCGGTACTGTTCTCTGGAACCGAGGTACCGGTGGAGAACTACGGGCTAAAACCCGCCTTGCCCACCACATTCAACTCCTCTATGAGATTGTCAACCGTTCCATCATTTGTCAATCTCCGAATCAACACTACTCTAAGAGAGTGTTCGACATGATGACCTACATTGTCAGCAATACACCCATAAACTGGTCATCGGTCATCTTCCAAAACCTAAAGAAAATGGTCGAGACAAAGAAAGGTCTCGGTTACGCTACACACCTCAGCCGGCTCTTTCTCAAATATCGTCCAGAATATGGACCAGGTACACCGGCATCCCCTTCGAATGTTCTCGATAAGGATGAGGTGGAGGACAAGCTCTCCAAAATAGTCATTACATAGGTTGTAATTTCATTTCCTATGTACTCTAAACCGATCAATGAATCAGTTTTTATCATGTATCTCTATTTTTCAATGACTATCTGATCTTATTTTGTTTAGCTTGATAACCGGGTCAATAATTGCAAAATCAAAAATATCCATCTCTATAACCGGTTAATATCAATAAACTATTTCGTTGAAAAATCCGGTCAAAATAAAAAAACCGCATCATCGCGGCTAATAATCTGCTTCTTGAATAAACGGTTAAAAAGAAGAACCGACTACTCACCGGTCACATAACCGTAATCAAAAGACCGCTCAAAGTCTTTGGAGGGAAATTTCCCGCCCATGCTTTCCCGCCGATCTTTTCCCACCTATGGCTTTCCCGCCTATGGTTTCCCGCCTTCGGTTTGCCGCCCATGGTTTCCCGCTCACTGCTTTTGAAGGGAAAATTCCCGCCTAATTCATGATGGGACGGTTCGCGACGGTTGGAATTCCAAACCGCAACTATAAATAGGGTCCTTAGTCATTTTATTTCATTCTTACGCGAATCGGCTTTCTCTCTCTAGCTCTCAACTTCCTCAAACTCTCAAATTCCTTATTCTCTTGCTCTTTCGGTTCGTTTATCCAGAATGGGTCGCGATTCTGTACTATTCAAACATATCATCCAAGTCGACTTTGAGGAAATCCGGGCAAACGGTTCGGCTCCGGCAAAGTAGGTCTTATCCCGGATCTCCGAGTCCGGCCTCGAATACTTTCTAGGCGGTCCATTTATTCTATACCAGGAAGCGGTTAACGAATTTTTCCAAACCGCATCTATCACCGGAAGATCAATAATAGCAAACGTCGGCGGTCAGCAGCTCGAACTGACAGAAGAGTTGGTTGCTGATATACTACGTCTACCATCAGAATGGAGCAACTTCTCGGCGGCTCTAGATGAAGAAACTTTCGAGGAAGCTTGCCAGGTTCTCTCGGAAACCGTAGTACCTATCGAGTTCTCCGGAAAGAAATCATATCTTCGACCGGAGTACAGACCGCTATGTGATATTTTCACAAAATCGGTCCAAGCAAGAGGGGGAAACTATGATAGTCTCACCCGGGCGAAGATTGAGATGCTTGCCGGTTTAGTCAACGACATCAAAATAAATTGGGCTAAGGTTATTTTCAACAACCTATGTGAAATGGTGGATCCGGCTTCCACTCGTTCATGGGGATACGCCATCCCACTTGGGAAAATCATGCGCCACTTCAACATCAACACCGGCCCTGGTGTCCTCCTCTCATCCAGCAAAATCATAAAGTCTCAGCATATCAAGGAGAAAAACAAAAGGAAGGCCTCTGGTTCTACAGGTGGCCGAAGGAAGAAGGCAACCGCTAAGAGAGTGGCTCCGGTCAAAGAAAAATCCGGAAGCAAGAAAGTTAGACAACCAACCAGATCGGCTGATTCGCGGTCCGAAACCCCCAATGATGAACATTCGGCATCCAGTTCTGACATAACTATTTCACAAAGTACCAGAGGGGATCAGTCCGGTAAGGGGAAAGGACCGATGGTCGAGGATCAATCGGCTAGTCATGATAACGCTGATGCCGGTTCGGACGGACTTGGGGAGGAAGATGCCCACGATGATGATGACACCCGAAAAACGGTCGAGGAGCTCGTTAGCAGAATTATGGATGAAATACATCAAGAAGCTAACGCGGCATCCGAAGTATTCTGTCAATGGATCCGGCACCGGCATCAGTTATTCTACAAACACATGCTACCGGGTCTAACCATTGGCCAAAAATTCAAAAAGTTGATGGAGATAGAGGAGGAGGTCATCAACCTCACAAATGCTCAAGATGTCAACACCGCCTTAGAACGATACACGATGGTAGAACCACGTGCTCGGTTACAAAAACTCACCGAACACATGCAATGCCTTCAAGAAAAGTATACTCCGGGAACACCGAATTCTCAACTATAACTCTTGGTGTTGGAGTTGCTTGCTGTCAAGGAAAGGACACTGACCGAGGAGTTGGCACGGCTTGAAGCGGTGCCCGAACATCAAGATCCAACGAACTCACCGCCTCCTGAGGATGTTGGAAACCGCGGTTAAAGTAGTCGAGATAGCCGAGACGACAAAGGATGATCTAAACAAGGCGGTCGATCGGATCACGGTGGTTGAAACGAATACGAATCGACTGTACATCGGTCAACTTGATCGAACCAAAGCATTGGAGGACTTAACTCCGAAGCTGGTGACCTATCTCAATTCGGTCAGCCAAAAGATAGCCGAGATGGAATGGTCCCAAGAAACGACCGATCAAAGGTTGACAAAGGTCGATGAGGACCTGGCTCGGTCAAGTTCCCAAGCCGGCTCAACAATTGACAAAATAATCAACCTTGAGGAAAAGAATACAACCCTTGAGGAAAAGAACGTCAAGCTTGAAGCCGATCTCAAGGCGGTCACCGAACATGTGGCAGAGTTAATAACGGCTAAGCTGTCTGCCGATAAGGCAATTGAGGAGGCGAATGCTCTAGGGCTCAGAAACTCCAAGATGCGCTGGACGAGCAGACCCGGACACAGAAGGAAGCGGCAGCTGCTGATGCGAACATAGCCGGTCATATGCAAAACCTAGCGGTTAATGCACCGGCCATCGAAAAGACCATAGCGGCTCAACAAGCCAAAGATGCTCTCCGCTTAGGGCCCAACAGGAAATATATAATAACTTCGCCAAGGCCCACAAGAAGTCCACGACGGTCGTTCCCTCTTCCATTCTGGCAACACGCAAAAGGAAAGCTGCTTCGAGGAAGGCGCAAATCACCGGACTATTGGACAGTCACTGACACGATTATTGACCCTCCACCCAACCCGACTTTGCAAACCGAGGATGATTTCAAGGAAGTGCTCGAGCCACAACTTCAAAGACAGCGGTGTTTGAATGTGGTCCCAATCAGATAAATCGGTCAACCGTTCTCTCCTCACACCGGCACCTCAGGCAGTCAAGGTCCCTCTTCAAGGCCGGAACAAGCGGACAAGGGAAATTCAAACGATGAACAGCTGGATCTTTTTCTGCCGTCCAGATCGAAGAAATAGGGACTTTATTTACTATCTTTACTTATGTTTATTTCGGTTATTACTTATATAGTATTTTGCCTTAGCATATTTCTTATAAATATAAAGTGATTTTTGGATACCGGCCTACATTTCAATTCTTACATGATTTTGAATATTTTAAATAAAATAATCAAAAAGGGAGAAATTGATAAGATAAAAGATAAAAATTTTCAAAATTTTTCTCAAAATTTTCCAAAATTTTTCGAAAAATTCTCCCAAGTCAGTCTCTAAAAATCCGGCCAAATAAAATTCTTAAAACCGGCCTACATTTACAATCTTACATGATTTTGAATATTTTAAATAAAATAATCAAAAATGAAGAAATTGTTAGATAAAATTAGATCGGTTAAACAAAACTTAATAAAAACAAATTCCTTGTGCAGGAACAGGCAAAGAATCGAACCGGTCAAAGAACTTAACCGGTTAAGAAACTCAACCGGTCAAGCAATCAAACTGACCAAACACATGACCGAACAAGAAAGACAAGATCGGTCAAATCAGAAGGCCAAAATCAATTAAACAGTCGGTCAATCAGAAGTCATGGAAAAACCGGAAGTCATCCGGTTAACATAAATAACCGACCAGCATAAAAAGACACTTCGGGTAGCTGTATAGATTGATACCGAAGGAACAGACTGAATATTGTCATATTCATACAAGGCTGAGGAAAGTCTGCAGGCTGCAGAAGACCGTCCTACAAGATCTTTCCACTTCAAGATAAATCAGAAAGGCAATCTTCCAGGTACAGGCAACTGTCCAACCGACAGTTGCCATATTGAGTAAAAGACAAACCTAGCCGGTTTGACCTACACACTGGAAGACTAGACCACCAGGTCTGAAGACTAGACCGCCAGGTCTGAATCAATGAACCTCTACTCAACCAATCAGATTCAAGGAAATGAAATGTGACCGTTGGCACATTTCACCTATAAAAGAAGGAGTTGAAGAGGAATAAATGTGGGTTACAAGTTTTGAATTTTCTACAGCCTAAGTAAAAAGATTGTGTTCTATCTCTAAACAGCTTAAGCGCTTATTTGAAGTATATTCTACAATTTCGGTTAAAATTGTACGGGTGTTATCGAGCAGGAAATAAGTCTCGATCGGATTGTGTTTGTATTCCTTAGTGAATATCCTTCTCGCAGTTTCGAGAGGATAGGTGATGTAGGAGTTTTATCTCCGAACATCCATAAAAACCTGTCTTGTTATTTACTTTCCGCCTGATTTACTTTATAATCGATCTGCACTAACCTACTAATACCGCTCCAACCGAATTACTAAGTACCAAAACCGACCCAACAATCTCCAAACTTGTCTTATTCAAATCCGGTCCTGCCTATCTCGTGTGTGTGCTGCTTCAACCTGAAACAAACCACTTCCGCGCTTGAACTTTGTTCAAGGGTTTGTGACAGTTTGTGTAGTATTGAAATCCCGGTATTAATCTTTAACCGGATTAATCACCACCTTTTGATTGAAAGACGCTAACTGGCCAACCCCGGTTCCCCAGCCTCGACTTAGATCCTAACAATCTATATGTTGAGGTGTTATACCTACGCAATTAGACGGACACGTCTAATAGACGTTAGACGTTTTTACGTCATAAGTAAAAAAGGATGCTCACGTCTAATGAACACACGTCTAACACATGATGTTTATGCGGAATTAGACGTACACGTCTAATAAACATTAGACGGATTTTCATGAACACGGAATTAGACGTATGCGTCTAATACACTCATCCATCTAATAGAGGATGTGTTATATTGGATTTGTGGAGTAAGAAAAACGTCTAACTACGTGCCGATTAGACTGATCAAGGACAGTTGTCACACGCTGAGAGCTATCTGCTTTTCCCGCTCAAAATATCAAACAATCATCTCTTAATAACATGAAGACACGTGTCTATCAAGTTTAGAGAAAATGACTGATATACCCTCACTTTTAATGATGACATCTTGAAAAAGGACGTCTAACATTTATTAATGGGTCATACCCCTAGAATAGACGGTTATTATGTATTTCCATCTTTCATCTATATAAGGACATTACTGCTTGATTTTGAAAACTTTCAAACTCTCGAAATCTCTAAGAACCCTTGCTTTCTTGCATTTCTCTCACTAAAACTCTCTGAAATCTCGTGGCGATTCATATTCTCTCAAAAATGGTGAAGAAAATCACTCTTGGTCACTGTACTTTGCAGGTGGATTTTTCATTGGTGTATATGTTTGATCAACCGGAGGTGGTGAAGATGTTCCAAACCCTAGAATATTCTGGGATAAGGAAGTATCTTGGAGGACCGTTCATCTTCTATGAAGACAAAGTTCGCGAGTTCTTCAAAACGGTAGTTGGTGGATGATTCCATCGTAGAAACCGTCAACGGAACAGAGATTTCATTCGACGAAGTAGTCTATGCAGAGTTCTTTGAACTTCCGACGGAGGGTCATCTGTTCGACTTGGTGCTCTCTTTAGAAATCATGGAGGAGATGAAGTCAACCTTCTCTGCAGACGACTCTAAGATTCATGTGAATGGATACAAGAAGGTATTCAAACCCCACTTCATTCTTCTAAACGACGTGGTGGCGAAGGCGTTGCAAGGGAAGGCTGGTTCCTTCCATCTCTATAGTCAAGACCGCTTTGAATATATGTGTGCTATTTCGAAAGGGATCTAGGTAAACTGTGCTCATACCCTTTTTCAGAATCAATGTTATTCTATCAGTTAGATGAACAAGGAGAGTATCACATATGCGCTTCAACTAAGTCAATTGTTGAAGCATTTGGGGGTTCCCATTGGTGAACCGGCGCAGATCAACTCTCCACGAGTTTTTACTGCTCTTACGGTGGCCAGCACGCTGACGAGGTTGAAGAGCAACCTTGAATCTGCATCTGGTGCTTCCAGTTACCAGACCGGTGGAAAGCCTTCCACCCGATCCAAGCCTTCTGCTTCTGTTCTGTCAACAGGGGCAAAGAGAACCAAAATAGTGAACGAATCGGAGGCTAGTTCCTCCAGTATGAAAAGCCCAAATCAGAAGGACTCAGAATCCGTTGATTCAAGGGTGAAGCAAGGTCCAGGCATAATTGCTGCAACCCCGATGTCATCGTTATCCACTCCCTCAACCTATTTGAGGAAACCTTCGAGGTCTTGTGCCTCAAAGGAGAAGAAGACAAAGGCGCCCAGCGCGTCTAACTCTGCTAAGTTAAAGTCTTCTAAATCTTTGGCTGTTGTGCCAAAATTTGATGTTCCCGTAGTCGAACAAGATGAATCTGTTTTCTCTCCTTTGAGAGAATTTGCTGAAGGGTCTGCTGTTGAGTCAGCCGGTCCAAATGATGAAACTGTTAACATGGTTGAGTCTCCTGTTACTCAATCTGATCATGTAGCCGCTGGTGATACAGAGTCTTCATAACCAGAACAAGGTGCTGTTCTTACCCTTGTAGCTGGTGAACCCAATATTCCTGCTCCTAAAGATTCCTTGGTGGTCGGGAAGATTGTTTGTACGGAGCTTCCTACTAAGCTCTGTATGAAACCACAATCTACTTTCGAACTGTTGCGGTCCAGAAAAGGGACACGTGGTATTGTGATTGGTGAACCTAGACCCGCTTCAAAACCCGTAGAGTTTGTTGGAAAAGGAAAAACCATTGCAATTCAGGCTCCTGAGAAGGTATCTGAGGCAATAGGTATCGTTGATCTTATTCTGGATCAAGTTAAAGTTCTTTCTGCTGAGAAGTTGGAAATTTATGAGTCCTGGTCCATGGAGAGACTGTCTTCCAAGTACAACGACTCTCTGTCTAACGCTGCCATAGTAAAAGAATGGAAGAAGAGGGTAGAAAATGAGAAGAAAGTTTTGAAATGGGCAAGAACTTCAGATGTTGATGAGGCTCTAAAGAAAAGAGAACTGGTGGAGGCTTGCATTCTTGGAAAAGCTCTTATTCCAATTTTTGAAGTCAGAAAAGCTAACTTCAATCCTGATGAAAAAGGAGCTAATTTTGAAGTAAGGGTATTGAAGAAATTGAATGAAATCCTGGAAATCTATGTCTCTGCTTCTTCTAGACACATTCACGGCGCCGATTGCTCTGGCACAGAACCTCTTAATAAAGAAGGAGAAGAAGAAGCTATGGATATTCCAGATGCTGACAACGATGCTGATGAGACAGATGCTTCTCTCCTGATTGAATTCGGAAATCTTTCTGTCTAAGAGAGACGCATTCTAGATCAACCGATTCAAGAACGTTCAAATGAAGAAGAATATGTGATTATTCAAGAGCCTGACCAAGCTCTTGAGATAAATAATGAAGAAGTCATCATAGAAGATGTGACTGAGGAGGCTTTGAAAGCTCCTATTGAAAAAGACGTGATTATAATCTGTGTTGCGAGAACAGAGGTCGTTCAAGAAAAATTGGTCGAGGTCACTCAGCCAGAAACTGCAAGAACTGATGGGGAACCCTCCAAAGAGAAAGATGATGAAGAAGAAAGTTCATCATCTGAGGAGGAACAGAATGAGCAACCAACTTTTGTTAAGCTCCGCTTATTTCCCGATGGCGTTGTGGGAAGTGTTCACGAAAACATCAACATTCCCCGTCACTACTCTGGAAATCTACTTGAAAGATTTGAGAGGGCTGAAAAAGAAATTGAAGAAGAGGAACGAGACAAAGCTTCTAAGAATGCCGAAATGAATCAGTCGGAGCAATCCTTGCAGGTTCATACAAACTTTGAGCCTATTCAAAGTATGGCAGCAGAGTCTGAAGAAGTGTCGTCCCACAAAGAGTCATCTGCCGGAGGAAACAAAGTGCTATGATATATTAGGTTTATGCTCTCCTCAATTCAGAAGACCATGTGTCAGACAATGAATTCAAGGGAAGAATTAAGAGTGAATTTTGGCAATATCTTCAAGATCCTCACTAAGCTGGATAACACCTTGAAGAAGAACAATTATGAGACCCACATTGCGAATGTAAACTTTTCAAAGTTTGAAAAGGATCTCTTCAACCGTAAAAGTGAGTTATTTGATATTGAAAGGCATATCAACGATGAACGCCACAATGAAACCATGGAGGAATTCTATCTGGTAAAGAATCAAATGGTAGAAATGCAGGGTTGCATGAGAAAGAACGACAATGAACGCCAAGAATTTGATGACTCCATTGCTAGGAAGTTTCAAGCAAAGGAGGATGAAAAGGCCAATGCTGAAGGTGCTCAACCTCGACCAATTCAAGGTGAGTCAAGCAGGAGAATTGATGGTGTGTCAACCGGGACAAGATCCAGGCGGGCTCCAAGTACTGATGACAATCCTAGGCCAACCAAGAGAGGTGGTGGTCGAAGCGGTGCTGAGCGTGGAGGTAGAAGTGGTGGTGGTCGGAGTAGGCTATCTAATGTCGATCAAGGTGGACGTGCTAGTGTTGGTGAACGTGGAGGAAGATCGAGTGCAGGCGGTCGTGGTGGTCGCGACTATCCTCATTTCATGAACATGCTTCCTGGCCAAGAGATGAGTCTAACCGATCCTCGAGTTAAAAGGGAAGAACAATGATTTCTCTTCTTTTACTCTACTTAACTTTATTAAACATGGTTTCTTGATGGTTTCTCGAATACTGGTTTTTGGATGAATGATGTAAGTGAACAAGGTGTTTCTTTATTATATGCTGAATGCATGTTTTGATTTATGTTTGCAGGTAGTCTGCAATTTCTTCATCAAAAAGGGGGAAATTGTTGGGTGAAATTATTTTGACTAAGTGTTGAAATAATTTACCCTCTGATATTTTGATCATGAAATAACTTATGAGTGTTGATACAGGTGTATTGAGACAATACGTTATTATACTTGAATCTAATGAGGGTCATTAGACCGATTTTGATTTTCATTAGCATAAAATTAGACGCACAGTCTAACTCATCGGAGTTAGACGTGCAGTCTAATAGACGTGTAAATTAGACGGACGGTCTAATAGTTACACAGAATTAGACGTAAGTCTAATAGAATTAGACGTACAATCTAACTCATCAGGGTTAGACGTGTAGTCTAATAGATGTGTAAAGAATTAGACGCAAGTCTAATGAATACACGGAATTAGACGTACAGTCTAACTCATCGGAGTTAGACGTGTAGTCTAATGGATGTGTAAAGAATTAGACGCAAGTCTAATGAATACATGGAATTAGACGTAAGTCTAATAGAATTAAACGTACAGTGTAACTCATCGGAGTTAGACGTGTAGTCTAATTGATGTAAAGAATTAGACGCAAGTCTAATGAATACACGGAATTAAACGTACAGTATAAATAATCAGAGTTAGACGTGTAGTCTAATAGATGTAAAGAATTAGACGGATGGTCTAATGAATACACAGAATTATACGTAAGTCTAATATATTCGGAATTAGACGTACAGTCTAACTCATCGGAGTTAGACATGTAGTCTAATATATTTGTAATTAGACGGGCAGTCTAATTGATGCGGAATTAGACGTGTGGTCTAATTAATGAAAGTTAGACGTGAGTCTAACTCCTTCAGACAAGTCTGAAGTAGAACCGGAATTAGACGTGCAGTCTAACTCAGTGGAGTTAGACGTGCCGGTCTAATGGTTATTGAAAAATTAGACGTGTGGTCTAATTAATGAAAGTTAGACGTGAGTCTAACTCCTTCAGACAAGTCTGAGGTAGAACCGGAATTAGACGTGCAGTCTAACTCAGTGGAGTTAGACGTGCCGGTCTAATAGTTTTTGAATAATTAAACATCTAGTCTAATTAATGAAAGTTAGACGTGAGTCTAACTCCTTTAGACAAGTCTGCGGTAGAACCGGAATTAGACGTGCAGTCTAACTCAGTGGAGTTAGACGTGCTGGTCTAATGGTTATTGAATAATTAGACGTGAGTCTAATTAGAGAAAGTTAGACGTGAGTCTAATTAGTGAAAGTTAGACGTGAGTCTAACTCCTTCAGACAAGTCTGAGGTAGAACCGGAATTAGACGTGCAGTCTAACTCAGTGGAGTTAGACGTGCTAGTCTAATAGTTATTGTAAGTAGATGCGAGTCTAATTCTATTAGACTAGGCGGTCTAATAGACGTTTTTCTGTTAGAAGGAGATGACTTATTTCATTTGACTGATTTTCACAATGCGTCTAACTGAAATACGTCTAATACTGAGCTTAAGCAGTACGCTTGAATCTAGCATTTCTCCTACCCACGTGCTATAGTTGTACCCTACTCCTGCTCCACTTTCCAGTGACGATTAGTACAACAGCTATATGCATCCAATAAAGGAATGCCACGTAAAAGAATTTTCATCACATTACTTGTTTTGCAGGTACATCCCTAATGGAATATTCGGCGCACTACCAGTTCTGTATGGCCACGATTCTTGTGCTCAGATCCTACTGTGTAAAATGGAGGCTTTCCAATGGAAGAGTGCCAAGTATCATTCTTGAAGTTTCGACCGTTAGCTCTTGCTCAGTATTTAACCAATCCTAAGGACAACGAATGAAGCACTATTTTTTGCCAATCTTGCTTACTGAAACTACAGAGAATTCAAGCCTTTGAACATTGTGAAACTTCTTTCTGATTGTATTGTGTGTGAATTGAGAGAGAGAGCTAGAA
Organism: Impatiens glandulifera; assembly: GCF_907164915.1. Taxonomy (NCBI): domain Eukaryota; kingdom Viridiplantae; phylum Streptophyta; class Magnoliopsida; order Ericales; family Balsaminaceae; genus Impatiens; species Impatiens glandulifera. Next base: position 4,551 of record NW_025919557.1, on the reverse strand, counting down.
TCAAAACAGCTTTAGCTGAGTAATATTCTTCATCTTGTAATTGAACAGAAAGTGTTATGTTCAATAGTGAGCTAAGTGTGTGTAAACTGTATTTGATTCTTATCATCTTATAGTGAATCCTTCCGTTGGTTGGAAGAAGGTGTGACGTAAGAGAGTTTCTCCGAACATCCATAAACAAACTGTTGTGTTCTTCATTTTTTTCATCTTTTCATATTTCATCTTGTGCTTCAAACCAAGTAAACAATTCTGCCTTGAATCTGTTTCAAGTGTTTACACAAGTTTGCGTAGAATAGAAAGCGAATTAAATCTCTAACAGGATTTCTTTCAAACTGTTTTTCATAAACCTTCATCCATAGCCAGACCCCAGTCTCTATCGATAAAGCTGATCCTATGAGTAAGTGTAATGCATAGAATTAGACGTACAGTCTAACTCATTAGAGTTAGACGTGTAGTCTAATGAATGCACGAAATTAGACATAAGTCTAATAGAATTAGATGTATAGTCTAACTCATCGGATTTAGACGTGTAGTCTAATATAATTGTAATTAGACGGGTGGTCTAATTTATGCGAAATTAGAAGTACAATCTAAATTAATAAAGTTAGACGTGCAGTCTAATAAAATTTGAAAGTTAGACGTGCGTCTAACTCCTTCAGATAAGTCTGAAGTAGAACCGGAATTAGACGTGCAGTCTAACTCAGTGGAGTTAGACGTGCCGGTCTAATGGTTATTGAAAAATTAGACGTGTGGTCTAATTAATGAAAGTTAGACGTGAGTCTAACTCCTTCAGACAAGTCTGAGGTAGAACCGGAATTAGACGTGCAGTCTAACTCAGTGGAGTTAGACGTGCCGGTCTAATAGTTATTGAATAATTAAACATCTAGTCTAATTAATGAAAGTTAGACATGAGTCTAACTCCTTAAGACAAGTCTGAGGTAGAACCGGAATTAGACGTGCAGTCTAACTCAGTGGAGTTAGACGTGCTGGTCTAATGGTTATTGAATAATTAGACGTGAGTCTAATTAGAGAAAGTTAGACGTGAGTCTAATTAGTGAAAGTTAGACGTGAGTCTAACTCCTTCAGACAAGTCTGAGGTAGAACCGGAATTAGACGTGCAGTCTAACTCAGTGGAGTTAGACGTGCTAGTCTAATGGTTATTGTAAGTAGATGCGAGTCTAATTCTATTAGACTAGGCGGTCTAATAGACGTTTTTCTGTTAGAAGGAGATGACTTATTTCATTTGACTGATTTTCACAATGCGTCTAACTGAAATACGTCTAATACTGAGCTTAAGCAGTACGCTTGAATCTAGCATTTCTCCTACCCACGTGCTATAGTTGTACCCTACTCCTGCTCCACTTTCCAGTGACGATTAGTACAACAGCTATATGCATCCAATAAAGGAATGCCACGTAAAAGAATTTTCATCACATTACTTGTTTTGCAGGTACATCCCTAATGGAATATTCGGCGCACTACCAGTTCTGTATGGCCACGATTCTTGTGCTCAGATCCTACTGTGTAAAATGGAGGCTTTCCAATGGAAGAGTGCCAAGTATCATTCTTGAAGTTTCGACCGTTAGCTTCTGCTCAGTATTTAACCAATCCTAAGGACAACGAATGAAGCACTATTTTTTGCCAATCTTGCTTACTGAAACTACAGAGAATTCAAGCCTTTGAACATTGTGAAACTTCTTTCTGATTGTATTGTGTGTGAATTGAGAGAGAGAGCTAGAATCAAAACTGCTTTAGCTGAGTAATATTCTTCATCTTGTAATTGAACAGAAAGTGTTATGTTAAATAGTGAGCTATGTGTGTGTAAACTGTATTTGATTCTTATCATCTTATAGTGAATCCTTCCGGTGGTTGGAAGAAGGTGTGACGTAAGAGAGTTTCTCCGAACATCCATAAACAAACTGTTGTGTTCTTCATTTTTGTCATCTTTTCATATTTCATCTTGTGCTTCAAACCAAGTAAACAATTCTGCCTTGAATCTGTTTCAAGTGTTTACACAAGTTTGCGTAGAATAGAAAGCGAATTAAATCCCTAACAGGATTTCTTTCAAACTGTTTTTCATAAACCTTCATCCATAGCCAGACCCCAGTCTCTATCGATAAAGCTGATCCTATCAGTAAGTGTAATGCATAGAATTAGACGTACAGTCTAACTCATTAGAGTTAGACGTGTAGTCTAATGAATGCACGAAATTAGACATAAGTCTAATAGAATTAGATGTATAGTCTAACTCATCGGAGTTAGACGTGTAGTCTAATATAATTGTAATTAGACGGGTGGTCTAATTTATGCGAAATTAGAAGTACAATCTAAATTAATAAAGTTAGACGTGCAGTCTAATAAAATTTGAAAGTTAGACGTGCGTCTAACTCTTTCAGATAAGTCTGAGGTAGAACCGGAATTAGACGTGCAGTCTAACTCAGTGGAGTTAGACGTGCAGTCTAATGGTTATTGGATAATTAGACGTGTAGTCTAATCAGTGAAAGTTAGACGTGCGTCTAACTTCTTCAGACAAGTCTGAGGTAGAACCGAAATTAGACATGCAGTCTAACTTAGTGGAGTTAGACGTGCAGTCTAATGGTTATTGTAATTAGACGTGAGTCTAATTCTATTAGACCAGGCGGTCTAATAGACGTTTTTCTATTAGAAGGAGGTGACTTATTTCATTAGACTGATTTTCACAATCTGTCTAACTGAAATACGTCTAATGCTCAGTTTAAGTAGTACGCTTGAATCTAGCATTTCACCTACCCACGTGCTATAGCTGTACCCTACTCCTGCTACACTTTCTAGTGAAGATTAGTACAACAGTTATATGCATCCAATCAAGGAATGCCACTTAAGATAATTTTCCTCAAATTACTTGTTTTGCAGGTACATTCCTGATGGAATATTCGGCGCACTACCAGTGATGTACGGCCACGATCCATGTGCTCAGAACCTGCTGTGTACAATGGAGGCTTTCTAATGGAAGAGTTCCACAAATCATTTTTGAAGATTCGACCGTTAGCTCCTGCTCATTATTTAACAAATCTCAAGGACAACGGACAATTAGCCTTAACAAGCACAATTGCTAGCCTTACGAATTCTGACAAACGAACAAGCAATCTGATTTTGCAGAGAGAGAAACTACTCAATCATCTTGCTTACTAAACTGTGAAGCCTCTTTCTGATTGTACTGTGTGTGAATCGAGAGAGAGATAGCTAGAATCAAAACACCTTTAGTTGAGTGATATTCTTCATCTTGTAATGGAACAGAAAATGTTCTGTTCAATAGTGAGCTAAGTGTGTGTGTAAACTGTATTAGATTCGAACCATTTTATAGTGAATCCTTCCGGTGGTTGGAAGAAGTAGTGACGTAGGAGAGTTTCTCCGAACATCCATAAACAAACTGCTGTGTTCTTCTTTTCTGTCATCTTTTCATATTTCATCTTGTGCTTCAAACCCAAGTAAATAATTCCGCCTTGAATCTGTTTCAAGTGTTTACACAAGTTTGCGTAAAATAGAAAGCGAATTAAATCCCTAACAGGATTTCTTTCAAACCGTTTTTCATAAGCCTTCATCCTTAGCCAGACTTCAGTCTCTATCGATAAAGCCGATCCTATCATCTACCTTTGGGAAATAAAACACTAGGTTGCCGATGAATTTTTAAAAGGAAAATGAAAGGTGATGGATCAATTGATAAATATAAGGCAAGATTGGTTTTAAGAGGATATCGCCAACGAGAATATCTTGATTATTTTGATACATATTCTCCGGTTACGAGAATAACTTATATGCAATTGATTCTTGTGATTGCCTCTTTGTGCAATTTAGAAGTTCATCAAATGGACGTAAAAACTAATTTTTTAAATGGAGATTTGGAAGAAGAAATTTACATAGACCACCTCAAGGATTTTTTGTTCAAGGGCAAGAAAATAAAGTTTGTAAACTAATTAAGTATTTGTATGGCTTAAAACAAGCTCCAATACAATGACATGAAAAATTTAACCATGTTATGATATCAAGTGGATTCAAGATCAATGAATGTACCAAATTTATTTATATTAAAGAAACAAAAATGGTTACAACATTTTATGTCTTTATGTAGATGACATACTTATCATTGAAAATAATGATAAAATGGTTAAATCCACTAAAGATATGTTAAATTTAAATTTTGACATGAAAGATATGAAATTGACTAATGTGATTCTTGGAATCAAAATGATTAGAATAAAAAAAAGGATAGTTCAAAGTCAATCGCAATATGTGGATAAGATTTCTTAAAAAAATTAACAAGGATGATTCTGTATTGGCTAAAACTCCGATAGATACAAGTCAACATCTATCTAAAAATTTTGGAGAGAGTGTTTCTCAATTAAAATATTCTCGAATAATTGAGAGTCTAATGTACTTAATGAGTTGTACAAGACCATACATAGACTATACAGTAAGCAAACTTAGTAGATACATGAGTAATCCGGGTAATAAACATTAGAAAGCCATTGTACGATTATTTAGGTATTTTAGAAATACTTGTGATTATGGTCTGCA